>NC_133311.1:21132593-21348852 GCF_012295235.1 Primulina huaijiensis | reverse complement strand
TATATATTAACTCTTTTTCTAATAGATCTCGAACCTCAAAACTCGTCTGATATTGGAGAGATGCGAAAATAACGAAAAGGAAAATAAAAACGATGTCTTGGAATTTGAATTATAACGCTGAGCTTGATTTCTTCATCTTCGTTTTTATTTCATGTTTCCTTTTATTTCTGAAGTGGAGGCCTTCTTAAAGGCAAGCAATCATCGATGGCTGTTCTTATATTCATTTTCTGCACTTTTTGTTTGTTTTGAAGATGTTGAACAATTACCTTAGGCTGAAGAAGTTATACAGATTCCGTTGACTTTTCATATGCGATGATCGAAGCTGTTATATAAATTGTTGTGTTCGCATGTCCAAGCTATAGGAATTACAAAATGTGATCTCACAAAAAATTTGTTACAATATATTTGATGTTCTAACAAAAGTCATGAACTCTAATCTATAATCCTAGCCAGGGGATAGAGTGTAACAAAATAAAATGAAAGAATTATCCAGCAGGCACTCTTGATCAACTGCATTTTTCGGTCTTGCTATATATGGAGGCTTACTTGTTCTGTGTTGGATTCGATCTGCTAGGAGGTATGTCTCGGAAGCTCGACTTAACCTTCTTGTATGGATTCTTCTGTTTTACATGCAAATCTCTGAGAACTTGTGAAGATGGATCCAAACCTGCGGAAGAGGGTTTTTGTGTTTTCGGCAATGGGATTCGAGTTGCTTGCGCTTTATGCTGATGGAAATGCAGAACAAGCACTGATGCCAGAATATAAGTGGCCAACATGAACAGTCTGAGGTAGGGCTTCATGGTAATGTTGTGAAAAGATGACACTTCAATTTTTCAGTATTGGTTTTGAACGTGATCAGGCTTCCGTGACGAAATATATATATATATACTTTATATATATAATACTTTTGTATTTGTTTTCACAAAGTTGTTGGAATCCTATGCAAGTGAGATCATGCATGTGCTGCTTCTTTGACTATCGTGTGTTACGATTCTTGACTTACGGGTTGGTTGATTTTAAAATTTCTAGTGCGATCATGTGGTTTGACACGTGATTATATCTTGATCTTATGAGAACGAGGTAAGATATATGATGCGATCCGGGTGAAATGGACGAGCCGGGTCGAATGCTCCACGGGATCTGCTATCAAGATAATGAAGGGAATAAGAGCAAGGAGACATATCTCTGTAATATGACTTCAGCTGTAACCTGCACACAAGGAGATGAACTCGTGAATGGGCGCCGGAGGGGTGTCCGGCGTGGCCACTCCGATGCTTAAGTCAGCATGGTACTCAAGCGATAAAACCAATGTAGTCAAGTGATGACTGTGTGATATTGGTGTGTATGAATGAATTGTAAATATGAAGATGAAACCTGGTATTTATAGTAGGGGATGCATTGATGACCTCGATCTGCGTGCTACCTACTAATTATAGTAGGACGGCTACATTCTGACATGTCAAATCACACACTAGTCACATCCCGCCTGTCTGACTTTGTCAACCACTTGGATTAGTGTCAGAGATAGGACGGTCGCCCACATCCAATTCTGCTAGTGTACTCGAGTGCGGTGCTCATATCGAGGTGGCCCGGTTAGAATGCCTACCGGGGGCTTATATAAGAGCCCGTGCTTCTGGTTGCCCGGGGAGTAGAGCTCGGGCTTGCACCTGACCGGCTTCAGAAGAATCCATCCTGCAGATTGACCCTGATTTGGGAATCCATCTGATATCTCGGGTCATCCATGACCCGGGCTCTTACAGGGGTATCAATATATATAGGTGCTAAGGTGTGTGATCTCTTTCTTCTTCTTTATTTTGCATTTAACTATTTAAGGGATTCCCGACCATCAGAATAGCAGAAGTTGATATTTTTATATTATAACATTACGCTGCATGTTTATGTTTTATAAACTTGAAAGCATATTTTTCTTTTTGTCTCAATCTCTTGGAAGTACGTATAAAAAAGTAATGATAAACAGTGGATCTTTGCATCTGGTTTGTGTTTTTCGAGAATGACTCGTTTCTGGTTCAGTCAAGCTGAATTAATTCATTTAAATTTTTTGTACAATAAATTAAAATAATAATAATAATAATAGTTTCATCTCTTCTAAATTTTTCAAAATTTGATTTTTAAGACATAGATTTCTTCTCGTAAAGCTCTGCCACCAAGCAGAGAAGACAGGAGCTTGGAAAGGGACTGTGGGCAACTACTACTTTTACTCCACAGCCCCTTTGATTTTTAGACGAATACTTTTTGTAAGAATGAAAGTAAAGTTTTGCATGTAAACACCAAGAAATTATTTGGAATAGCATGTGGTTGGTAACATAGCTTTATGCATTTGATTCTTGGATTGATTTGAAAAGTCATAAGGCCATAATTCTCTAATTAATTAATTGTGCTTAATTAAGATCGGTTGTGAATCTTTACTATATTTAAATAATTGATGTCACGGAGTTCAAAGTTTAAATTTGACCTATAATTCTTTTTCATTTGTCTTCTGCTAGAACTAATTTTTGAATTGGTATGGGTATTCATTAACTAAGAATTGTGTGCATGTAAATTGCCATGGAAATTAAACCATTCCATGAACAGAACACAAAAGAAGCTGTACAAAATCCAAATTCGTGTCAGCTAAGTGTATTTTTTTAATCCAGATTTAAGTCATCCAGAAAATCACGCATACCTATAAATAAAAGGTAAAAACTTGTGTAAGACGGTCTCACGGATCGTATTTTGTAAAACGGATATCTTATTTAGGTCATCCATAAAAAAATATTACTTTTTATGCTAAGAAAATTACTTTTTATTGTGAATATCGGTAAGATTGACCCGTCTCACATATAAAATTCGTGAGATCGTCTCACAAAAGACCTATTCTAAATAAAAACACAATATTCGTCAATTTCATATCATATACATAACAAACACGATTTTACCCACTCAACAACTTTTATTTGATTAACAAAATTTTATAATCAAACAATATAGTATCACGAGTTTTAAAAAATTAAACATGCAATGTTTCTTTATGGTATGCATGAATTTATTAAAAAAAAATCGACTTTATAAAAAACCGTGGAGAAACATAAACACAAAAATTATGTGACACGTATCTCTAATTGATCAAGCTCGTGTATATAAAAGAATATTACTTTTCAAAACAAAGAATAGATCACATTATCTCGTCTCGTGTCGTGTCGTCTCGTCTCGTGTACATAAATATTTCAAATTATCTTACAATATACCTGCTCAAACATATAAGGTTGAGTTTGGAAAGCATTATACCGAAATTTCATCTTTACCCCTTTATCGAATCCCACTCATCCACAGTACAAGGGTTGAAAAGGTATATTCACTTCTCGCAAAAACAATAAACTACTTGACGGGATAAATAAATTGTCAGACATCTCCGGGATAGAGGAAATTTATGGTTCAACAAATCCAACACCAAAACTTCAGAATTCCCCCCGTTGATAGTGTAGAATATCACATCGTGTAGATCAGATATCTCTACGAATTCAGGTTCTGTTACATTTTATGTAGATGTATGTTTTTCTCTGCTGTTGATATAATTTTTCTTTTGGGTAATAAATTCTTAGTCCTACTAGGTTTTGATCTGGGTTTTATCAAATTGGGATAATTTGATGATTTGACAATCGCCTTGTTCGGTTTGTGTGCGTGTGCGCTTTGATTGATATATTGCCCTGTTCTTGCTGTATCGTCTACGACTTTATATTATTGATCCTATGGAATTAATGGACGAAAAGCGTGAGGCCATCTTTCCGTGGCAGAAATTTTCTTTGTGGTCATTGTGGGAATTGCTCTGCTTTGAGGTAATTTATGGGTGGGTTAGAGATACAATACTGAAAATTGTTGTGTTGAAAAATTACGAAGATTGTGGCTCTGCTGGCACTAAATCACCAACTGCTGTCTAGTAATTTCATTTGTTATTGTAACTATTCCTATTAGGTTGAAAACATATGTTGATTTCTTTGTCATAATCTGTAGTCTTGTTATCAAGAGACCTTTAATTAGCGGTGGGAACATTAATACTTATGGGTAATGAGATATTATCAGATTGTGTAAAATTATTTCCACGAGCATTTCTGAGAGCTATTTTTCGAAAACTGCATAAACTGAAGGAGTTAACGAATAGTGAAAAAAGTCAGTAGATGGGACTGAAATTTTTTTCCGAGATAATGTTGTAGATGAATTACTGCTTTGACCCTTAACATCACATTCTTCTATGTTGGTCTTGTTTCTATTGTTTAATATTGGTGACACTGAACCTTATGTTTAATGTTTTCTTTGCGTGATTCCGGTGGTAAATTTGTGATATTTTTATGGCACTTGGTGGAAAACCTTAAGCATCTAATACCTTTTCTGCCCTAAAATTTAAAGGCAACTTTTCTCATTGGACAAGGAACTATTATAACAATGAATACAGTTGAAAATTTCTGTAACCTGTGATGATTGGTTGTGCAGGCTGGGATGGCTGAAAAAGCATGCGTAAAGCGCCTTCAGAAGGAATATAGAGCACTTTGTAAAGTAAGTACTATTTATTCCTGGAAACGCTTTCATGCGTTCTCATTGTGAATCATATACCTTTATTATTTTATTCTGGATGTATAAAAAAGTACTTGCTGAAGGACACAATGAGTTATGCTGCTTGGATGTCAGATAATTCGTCATTTGAAATTTGATGAGTATAGCACTGCAGGAATGAGCAAGTATAATGGAAAATGTTTTGCAGAAGTATGCCATAATATTGTTAAGATAACTTTGGCCATGGCCGGAGATATTATGTGAAGTAAGATAAGTTGGATGATACTTCATTTAAGGCCCTTTTAAAATGCCAAAATTTAAGAATTTTTAGGTATTGATGCCACTTTAAATCTGTAAATTTTAGACAAGGGAGAATTATGTAGCATCAAGCATGTAGAATGAGGACAAGAAAGCCCTACTTTCCATTTATATTTGAAGAAACCATCATCAATGGTTAAAAAGATTATTTGATCACCAGACTTTCTTATCGAGTCTTGTTGTGGTGATGAATCAGCCATTGTTTGAGGACGAGGATGTTTGTTAGAACCAATAAAAATGGTTTTGTTTATCACTTACTCTAGCACAACTTGTTTTATAAAATGAATTTTCTTGTTATTAAGTTGTATATATCTTCATCTATACTTTGCTGATTATTTTGTTATGCATTCCTAGGAACCTGTTTCCAATGTTGTGGCACGCCCTCTTCCCAACGACATCCTTGAGTGGCGTAAGTTGCTTGGATTTTGTTGTATGCCTTTGTATGAATGCACCTTGCATCTTTTCCTAAGCTCAATCGTATTTTTTCAATTCTGTTAGTTGTTTCATATCGGTTGAATAAATCCTTGAGAGTTTCATATATGGACTTGAACAATCCTCTTCAGTGAGCTAACTTTTGGAGTTGAGTTAGATCCAAGTCTCAATTTTAACAGGGTATCAGAGTTCAGACCTACCGTTAAGTGTGAGTTCAGACCTACCGTTATGTGTTGGACGGTCCGACCACCCATTGTACCCATAGTCGGGACACTTGTAAACTTCACGTTCCAGATTTCATTCTTGGGCGTGAAAGATGTGTGTTAAGATGTCCCACATCGGTTGGATAGAGTTTTTGAGAGTTGCATATATAGACTTGGACAATCATTTCCTTTGATATAGTTTTTGGGGTCGAGTTACCTTGAGCTAGCTTTTGGGGTTGAATTAGGTCCAAGTCTCAATCTTAACAAATTCAGCTTCTTGTGATCACTTACTAAACTTACAAATCATAGTAAAGATTTTTTATGCACGTTGAGACGTGCCTTGTGATATTCTATGTTTTGTTGATTGTTATTTTATGTATGCCTTTCTAGGTACAGTGTTCCACTTTGCCCATGGTCGACTATGATGTGGGTTGAATGGGTGTTCCTTGTCTATTATTTGACACATTCTCCTGTATAAGGATATTTTACACATTCTCCTGAATAAAATCCTACATTCTTTACATTTGATGTGTTTTATATACAAGGTATCTCTGAGTGACTTTAAGAAGTATATGTGATAAATTGAGTACCTTACTTTGCGACATATTTAGTGATGAAAGGATAGAAGAAATAATCTTTAAAAATTCAGCACATGTCCTAAAGTTTCTGATTAACTTGAAAATTCATCTTTGTTGAGATATGAATTTTAGTGAGCATCATTTTCTGTAATGCTGTCCTCATCTGCTGACATATCTTTTGTTGGCTATTTTTGTGGTCAGATTATTTGTTGGAGGGGAGTGACGGAACGCCATTTGCAGGTTTTGGTTCTCATGGTTTCGTTGTGTGTGTATAGCTTAAATAGAGACTTTACGTTAGTATTTGGACTACTATTTGCATGCCCATTTATGCTAAAGTGCTTATATATGGAGTACTCATGATGCTAGTTCCTTTTCATTTTTATATTTTCGATCGATGTAGGTGGTTATTATTATGGAAAGATAAAGTTTCCACCAGAATATCCTTTTAAACCTCCAGGAATCAGGTGACTTTTGATGGTCAAACATAGCACAATGCTCTAAGTGTGATGGTGCCATGATCTGCTTTGTTTATGTCTTATGTAGTATGACTACTCCGAATGGACGCTTTATGACTCAAAAGAAGATATGTCTGTCTATGAGCGATTGTAAGTTAATTATGGTAAATCATGTCAATGCTTTCTACATCTTGTTTCACTTACACTGTCATTTTCCAGTCCATCCAGAGAGTTGGAACCCTATGTGGTCTGTCTCAAGGTATTTCTGCAAGGAAGATAGTTGTATATATTTCCTGTATCAGTCTTGAGTTTCTTGTGCTGATTTTCTAATTCCCATGCAGCATATTGACAGGGCTTCTTTCTTTCATGGTGAGTTAGCTTTCTAATTGTTGAGAGCGACAAGATATTATAGTTCTAAGTTTAAGCTGAAATTAGATGGTGACATACCTGAACGGCTCAACGTCCTGGTTTATTTGTTCTCAGATGGACACTAGTCCCACTACTGGCAGTGTCACAACTACTGTAGAAGAGAAACAAAGGCTTGCGAAGTCTTCTTTGGCATTCAACTGTAAAAAGTGAGTTTTACAAACTTGATGCTCATCTTCTGCTCAACAAGATGATTGAAAAACATATTCGATTTTCTTTTTATCTCAATGAGTCTAAAGTTTGCCTCAACATACGTATTTAAGAACTAACAAAAAGTTACTTATGTATTGTCTTTGAAAGATTTGCAGCTACTTAACATTGTTTATTTATGTTTTAGCATTGCATTTATGAGGTGGGTTTCTCACTATTTCTTTTTCTTTTCTTCCCATTCCTTCTTTTGTTGAAACAGCCCAACATTCAGGAAACTTTTTCCAGAACATGTGGAAAAATACGAACGGCAGCTAGCAGCACAGCAATCGGCAGAACAGTCAGCACCTGCATCCATTCAAGAAGAAAATTTTGAACCCTCATTGAAGAAACGTGGGACCAGAGAAGAGCAGAAAAATATAGAAGTCCCGAAAGAAGTGAATAACCTGAGGCAAAGATCTTTCCCTTCCTGGTGGTTGTTGTTGCTAGTTTTCATTTTTGGCGGTGTCATGGCTCTGCCTCTGCTACAACTTTAGTAACATACAGACCCTTCAAGGGAAGAATTGTAAGTGCTTATTTGTGAGCCAGTAAACATCTGAATCGTGACCGATCCATTGTCTTTTGTGCCTAAACTCTCGGAGATTTTGTATAGATGTATTAAAGAAGGGAAACTGTTAAGATTTTTGGTCCAAATATGCTGGTGTGGTGTGTTCACCATTTTTTTTTTCTGTTGTGCTCTACTACATATTTTATGTTTAACTTTTGATGTATTATTATATTTTTTAGTGTGGATTCAGTCCCGATGCGTCGGCTTTTAAGAATAATTAAGGTTGAATCTTCAAAATTTAGCATGTGAGTTGTATTCGAAGCGGCATATGATGGCTTAAAGTGGCCATCAGGTTCAGAAAACATACGATGACTTGGTATAATTATCTCTCTCTTATGATGTAGTCAAACATTAGTTTTTGGATCATTAACATATATGTCAATTTTTATAAAAATAGAAGGAGATTTAATGATACTGGAATAGAGTTTGAAAAAAAAAGTAGATGCAAAATCAGTCATTTTGAATCATCGATGGAGCCCTTAATCAGGGCATCAATTAACTTTATTTTAATCATATTGCATGAAACCCTCGGATTGTGAGTCTCCCTCTCTCCCTTCTTTTGTGCTCTTCTGTGAATACTTGAGAAAGACAGACAAAGCTTATTTTGAGCCACTGCATTGTGCGGCGTAGAAAACTAAACCCCCCACTTCTTATTTAAAATATGCTTACATAATAATGATTTCGGCCGCCGTCTTCTAATTCTGTCAACCTATGATAAATCAAATTTCAATCTATGCTTCCCACTATGAATTTGTATATTCCAAGGTTCACAAAATGACAGATCTTTACATTTTCCGTAAAAATGACGATTTGAAATTGGTGGTGGTTACATTTTGAGGCATTAGCCTTAGGGGAGTTTGTATCTGTTCCTATTAATTGACAATTATAGACAAACTATCTTAATACGGATGATGGACTTGTTAAGTGGATAGAAACCCATAAAACCAAGGTTCCTTTTCCACTTTCTTTCTCCCTCCCTCAAACCCTTTCCCTTTTCAACCATGGAAGAGAACCTATGAAAAATATGTAGACGCCATAAAAAAGGAAAAAAAGAAAATTAAAAATAACATCAATTCTAATATTATACAACTCATAAATCTCGATCCGCTAGTATTTTACTAAACTAGCATAAAAGCACGTGCATCCGCACGTGAGCTCATATTCTAAATAACTAAAAATTAAATTAATAATAAAAATATTTTTTACTCTTTGCATATTGATCATCCAATACATCAAACAACATTTTGTTCGGGAAAAAATAAATCAAAACAAATTATAAGAATTTGGAATAATGATTTGTCAAATTAAGTACTAAATTGAACTAACATAACAATACAAATACAATGATATGAAATGATTTGAATTGATTAAGCAATATAAAAGTGTAAATAGAATTATATGAATGTATTTTAATTAATTACGCAATATAAGAGTGGACGAAAATATTTTAGTATATGATGTTGATATTTATCTACTTATTACATCAATTAATTGATAAATATGGTCCTAAAGTTAAAAAATTACATATTAAAAATCTAAAATAGTACTTACTTATAATTTTGGAATCACTAAGAACATGTGACAACAAATTTCATTTTAAGTTATTTTTTAAATTATAACCACGCAAATATTGTAAATTATTTTTTTTAATTTCAATTATACATATTATTTATTTTGAGCATAATACCCTCGAGGTAAGTTGAAATAAATCGAAATTAAGTATGAATTAACGGGAAATATTGAAATAGAGGAAATATACAATGAAAACGAATTCAAATTTTCTGTTAATAACTTCGAACCTTAGCAAATTTAATTCTAAAAAAATGATGGGATAATGATTATGATGATATATGACACTGAAGATTATTAGAGTGGTGGTATTTTTGACCCTTTTCTGAAATAGAATAGTGATATTTCAATTATTAATTTAAGGAAATGAATCTTCATTTAATAAAATTGTTGGAAATGAAGGTTTCTTAGTTCAATATTTTAAGCAAATATATCTTGAGCATAGAAGAGGTTAGGAATGACAACTTTCCCCACAGGTTCGGGCCCCGCAGGGCAAACTTGGACCGTGGATAAGATCCCTGATTTTTTGGGTTCGGTTCGAGTTTGGGTATTTTTTAAAATCTCCGAAGTAGTTCGCGACAGATATAAGCTTAATATCCCCATCTCCAAATCCGCCCCGGCCCATTGTCATCCTTAGAAGGGGTGAATGGATGGAGTATTTATTAACTTTATTTTCAATTCTTGTGTTTAAATATATTAATTTTTTTTTCTCAAAATACAATTCGTGTCCATAGTCTTTCTTTAAACCCTTAACGCTTAAATCTTAAAAATTCTTAGTAGATGTTTTCAATACTGCCAAATTTTATTTATTGAATTTACAAATTTGTCTGATATATAATTTTTTCTAAAAAAAATTCTACTAAAATCTTTAACTTTCTTATTATAGCTAATTCTCTGAATTTTTCTATGAGATTCATATTTTATGATATTATTAATATATTAAGCAATGCATAGTTTTTGGTCAATGTAGTAAAATCACAATTGGAAAATTTTGCCCATCATCCATACTTTTATATACTTGTTCCACCAATGCCCATGCAATTAATACAAGCAATGCATAGTTTTTGGGCAATGTAGTAAAATCACAATTGGAAAATTTTGCCCATCATCCATACTTTTATATACTTGTTCCATTGTGTAGAAAATTTCCATGCAAATATAACAACATTCAATTTAAACCGTCTCACACAAATTTTTGTCATAATTAATAGTCTAACAAATGCTAATGAATTATCACAACAATATATATTGATTGTAGTAACTTATATCACTTCAAGAATAAAATGTAACTCCTATATTAAATTTCTCAAATAATCCATCTTTATACGACCTTTAAATATTTTATCCTTTTAATTTTCTCTCTACGTGTTCTTTTATGATTTTAAAACAATTTTTTAATTATATTTTAGTGTAATTTCTAATAAAGTAATAAATTATAGTATCACAAAAAGATATAAGAAAGATATAATTATATATACAATAGTACAATAACATGAAAAAGTATTACTTTTTATGCTAAGAGTATTACTTTTTGTTGTGAATATGGGTAGGGTTGACCCGTCTCACAGATTAAGATCCGTGAGACGGTCTCATATGAGACCCACTCATCAATTATATATTATGTGGAATAATTAGGCTACTAATTAATTATATATTAGGTTGAATAAATAAAAAATTTTGATATTTCATTTTTACGCTTAGTCTCTTACAACAATTAGAAATTTACATATATATCTTTATTGAATTTTTGGATTTATATTGATGAGGTGGTCATTTTTATTTTTTGACAATTGGAAAAACATAGCCAATTATCTACACTTTTATAGATATATAGATAAAAAAATATTTTTATTATCAAACATATATTATATTATTATATATTTATCATGTTATTGTACTATTGTATATATAATTATTATCAAACATATATTCGTTTTTAATACATAGA
This sequence comes from Primulina huaijiensis, assembly GCF_012295235.1. NCBI lineage: Eukaryota > Viridiplantae > Streptophyta > Magnoliopsida > Lamiales > Gesneriaceae > Primulina > Primulina huaijiensis. The sequence goes on along the minus strand of NC_133311.1, from coordinate 21,337,624 downwards.
TTTCTCATAAATTGTGTAGAAAATTTCCATGCAAATATAACAACATTCAATTTAAGGGGTTGGTAGAAAATTTACAATGAATAACTTATTCTTTTTATACTTTTATAAGTATAAAAGTTAAATATATATTCTTTTAATATTTTTAATGATTTTTTAAAATTAAAAAATATATTCTTGTAATATTTTTTCTATGTCCCTAAATTTTATATACTTGTTCCACCAATGCCCATGCAATTAATACAAGCAATGCATAGTTTTTGGGCAATGTAGTAAAATCACAATTGGAAAATTTTGCCCATCATCCATACTTTTATATACTTGTTCCATTGTGTAGAAAATTTCCATGCAAATCTAACAACATTCAATTTAAACCGTCTCACACAAATTTTTGTCATAATTAATAGTCTAACAAATGCTAATGAATCATTACAACAATATATATTGATTGTAGTAACTTATATCACTTCAAGAATAAAATGTAACTTCTATATTAAATTTCTCAAATAATCCATCTTTATACGACCTTTAAATATTTTATTCTTTTAATTTTCTCTCTACATGTTATTTTATGATTTTAATGCAATTTTTTATTTATGATTTTAGTGTAATTTCTAATTAAGTAATAAATTATAGTATCACAAAAAGATATAAGAAAGATATAATTATATATACAATAGTACAATAACATGATAAATATATAATAATATAATATATGTTTGATAATAATTATATATACAATAGTACAATAACATGAAAAAGTATTACTTTTTATGCTAAGAGTATTACTTTTTGTTGTGAATATGAGTAGGGTTGACCCGTCTCACAGATTAAGATCCGTGAGACGGTCTCATATGAGACCCACTCATCAATTATATATTATGTGGAATAATTAGGCTACTAATTAATTATATATTAGGTTGAATAAATAAAAAATTTTGATATTTCATTTTTACTTTTACAACAATTAGAAATTTACATATATATCTTTATTAAATTTTTGGATTTCCTAAATCTTAAACATTCTTAGTAGATGTTTTCAATACTACCAAATTTTATTTATTGAATTTACAAATTTGTCTGATATATAATTTTTTCTAAAAAATATTCTACTAAAATCTTTAACTTTCTTATTATAGCTAATTCTCTGAATTTTTCTATGAGATTCATATTTTATGATATTATTAATATATTAAGTAATGCATAGTTTTTGGTCAATGTAGTAAAATCACAATTGAAAAATTTTTCCCATTATCCATACTTTTATATACTTGTTCCATTGTGTAGAAAATTTCCATGCAAATCTAACAACATTCAATTTAAGGGGTTAGTAGAAAATTTACAATGAATAACTTATTCTTTTTATACTTTTATAAGTATAAAAGTTAAATATATATTCTTTTAATATTTTTAATGATTTTTTAAAATTAAAAAATATATTCTTGTAATATTTTTTCTATGTCCCTAAATTTTATATACTTGTTCCACCAATGCCCATGCAATTAATACAAGCAATGCATAGTTTTTGGGCAATGTAGTAAAATCACAATTGGAAAATTTTGCCCATCATCCATACTTTTATATACTTGTTCCACCAATGCCCATGCAATTAATACAAGCAATGCATAGTTTTTGGGCAATGTAGTAAAATCACAATTGAAAAACTTTGCCCATCATCCATACTTTTATAGTTATATATATAGATATAGATTAAAGTCTTAAAGTTGAGAATTTCGTGTACCAAACCCAATTATTATATTGAAGCCTTTTGGTTTCATGTGAAAAACAAAATCTTATAAAGTGAACGAGGCATAACTAAAAGTAAAATGCTACTTGCTCCAGCATAATTATACTGCTTCACATGCTCATGTCTCCAAAATAATGTAATCCTTTTTTCGCTGAACGACTTATAATTGAGTTGCTATTTTCTTGATTTCGTGTCTGCAAAATCTGAAGCACAAAAGGGTGTTCTTGTTGCTTCAGTTCCACAGACGGTAAGCATATTGATGACAAAAAACGGGAAAATTAATTACAACTGTATGATTACGCTCATTTACAGCACAATCTTTATCGTTGCTCTTGTAAATCTGTTGCCTGCATTATTTTTTACATTACAATCATTCTCCTATACTAGATTCTTTTGTTGCTTCTGAGGCACTAATTTTCAGTTCTTGAAGTTAGTTGATAAGATTTTAGCTGGTTTCCATTTCAGTTCATGGAAGAAGCAAAAAAGAACGCAAGCCAGGAAAGATTAAATATAACAAATCTTGGAGCATCGCCAAAACAGCAATTGGATGGGGAGACGAAGAACATGAAATCTCGGAAAATTTCGATCTTCTTTCGGTTCAAGTTTGACAGAAAGAACAAATCCACGAAGCAAACTATAAGCGGTACCACCATTTCTAAACTGGAGCGTGGCCGGATTCATGTTTCTGGTCCAATCCAAGGAAGTGTGGGCAACATCACTGGTAGCAGAACACACAGGATTCATTCGTATGGACCGGTTTACTTGGTGACTTAGCAATAAACCAGAAAATTGTTGTTTCTTATGTGATATTTGAATGGTGAAAAAATGTCATTGAAAGAGAATGTGCAATCCAATCGCCCATCTTTCCTACTAAATTAGTTCTAGTTAATTTCATATATATATTTCCATATCAGATAAATTTGTGATGATAATTTCATTATAAAACCACAACAGAAGAATTGGTAGAAAGCGTGACAAAGAATACAGAACAAAAATGCACTAGCTTTACCATTGAAAGATTAATGAAGAAATATACTATTATGTATTGCAACTACTAACAAATCCAACCAACAGTTGTTTTTTATATGATCTAACTCTCTCTGTAAGATATGGAAACTTTTCCATCTTTTCAGAGAAGCAAAACTATATATCTATCAAATATACAGCATATCCACTGCCAGTGCTTCTGTTTAGAATAGAATCCAAGAATCATGGATCCAACCTTTCATCTCCATCAAGAATTAAAAAACATCGAACAAATAAATGCATAAAGTGGAAGTTTAATCATCCGAATCTGTGTATTCACGAAGTTTCCAAAACGATCCATAATGTATAAAGAATGAAGCAATTAACTTTGTCCTCGGACTCCTTGCTCCAGGTCAAAATTCCTAGGACTAGAAGGATTGGTTCTTCTATTACCACTCAAGAGCCTTTTAAGTGATCTGAGTCTCGTCGGCATTGGTGACTTTTGTTCTTCCTCTTCATTAATCTGCATTGGAATATCGATCACCAATATCCCATCTGGCCGATTTTTCCTAGATGATGACGATGAGGATGAGCTAGATGGCTCATCAATAGCACAACTTTGATTATCTTCCGCCACACAATTTGGACCAAAAGTGCTAACTTGAGTTTCATCACCCCAGAATAATACATTGGTTGGAAAATTTGGAGTTTCTGTTAAAAAATCTGAATTCTCCACTGCTGGAATTTGTTGTGTAGTTTCTAATGTTGAATCAGTAGCTGAATTCTCAGAGGATTGGCCCTGATTTGCAACAGGGTTTCTACAGAGGGGACAAGTAGAATGTGATTGAAACCACATGTCAATGCATTCTACATGGAATCCATGATTGCATTTCGGTAGAAGTCTGGTTTTTTCACCTTCGGCGACCTCACAGAGACACACTGAACACTCTAGCCCATCTTTGAACTCTTTGGGATCAAATAAAATGATGGGTATTGTTTTAAGGAGTGAAGGATCGAGGCCACGGCGCAAGGCGGCAACAACTGCTGCTTCATGATATCCAGCGGAGAAGTCTAATCGTCGGCGGCGCCGGGTGGTGGTTGTGGGATTAACTTGGCGACGGTACCAGAACCATTTGGCGTAGAGGTGGAGGCAGAAGACAAACACTATAACGAAAAAGAGGAGGATAATGGTCACCACCATAATCTTTCCCGTGATCTCGATCACACTTGAGTCACCAAACTTCCCAGCCCCTGACTCTGCCATTTGCTTCAGATCTCAGGAACCACAAGACAAAGTTGAGATTTTTTCGGCTTTCGAAGAGATTTTGATGGCAAAAATGATTCAGAATATCGACGAGATTTCTTGAAATTCAGCAGTTCTATAGCTCTATAGCATTGAAATCTCCTCAAACATATGGTATACAGGGAGATCCCATTCCCAAACAAGATTTTACGCTAGCGTCAATGACTGATCCTCGAAATTCGAAGCACTAAATTGAGATTTCGAGCAAAGCCCAAGAAAGACATATATATATCGTCTATTGTAGAAGATTCAGGTGAAACTCATAAGAAATATGGCGGAAGCAAAAGGGAAGATGAAGATGAAGTTGGACGCTTTAGAAAAATGAGAATCCTCAGCATTTATATATAAAAACAACAAGATTCAAGAAAATTCTACTCTCGTCATCATACCAGAGAGGGCAAAAATGTGATTCATTCGGGTCCAACAAACCGCTGAGTTGGAAATAAAGAGGAAAAGAACAATGTCTCAAGAAATAGCAGTCAGCGTCGACTTAGGATTAGTGTTAAATAAAGCTCACACGGCGGCGTTTTGAACGGGCCAGCGACTCAATCAACTTGGATTACCCTTCTTGGATGCTTCCACATGTATTGCCCCCTTCATCTCAACTTCTTGCTTATTTATTTTAATGTTTGATGAAACACACATCACTTATTGTTATAGCAAACTCAATATAACTATGTCAAGTTTAAGATTTTGATGTCAAATCGATTACACACCGATTTATTCAATTACCAATGTATTGTTATATCATTAATTTGATTTTTTTATATAAATATGTGAATTATAGCTAGCTAGAAATAAACAATTTCAACAAGTTTATATTTTTAAAACAATTTTGACGTAATTCATATGACTTATGTTTGATTACACTAGTTAGGAGGGAAAAGGCAACTATCTTGACTTTTCGTTTGGCTTTAGTTTGACCATTGAAGGAATTATAATTCGTGGACTGTTCAAATTTGTCTTCTTGATTTGAATTCCAATTTTATGTAACTTACATGAATTTTTTTTAAGAGTGTATCTCTTGTGAAACTGTCTCACGAATATTTATTTGTGAGACAGATCAACCTTACCTATATTCATAATAAAAAGTAATATTTTTAGCATAAAAAATAATATTTTTTCATGGATGACCCAAATAAGAGATTCGTCTCACAAAATACGATCCGTGAGACCGTCTCACACAAGTTTTTGTTTCTTTAAATGATTATTTATGTACAAATCATAAGCCTCTGGTCTCGAACTTAAGACGACGATCCCTATTACTCACCGGTCAAGAAAGAAAGATTATTTCATATATACAATAATGTAATTGTGCACGTGTTGAATAATTATTTATGTGTTTAATTTTGAGTAGGTCAATATGATATATGTTCAAAAAAAATATAATAATATTTTGATATAAAAAATAATATTTTATATAATTTCAAAATATCTAAATCATAAATATGAAATTTTATTACAATATATAATTTAATTGATATAATAATACAAATGATATTTTTTAGTATGATATATATTGTTTTTACTTTCTTGAAAATAAAATCAATATCAATCATGTTAAATGTTAAATTTTATTAATAATAAAAAAACCCGAGTTTCATCATGAGCTAGACTAATGCGTATTCCTTAACGGCCCATGATACTGGCACTATAAAGTCCAGTGAAGTATTGGGCCGACCCAGAAAATAAATATGGCTTGGACGGGTAATGGGTCACTGTCCAACCACAAATCCATTAATGGAAATTAGTTGTCCTTCCTCTTTCCACTGCACAGACACACACTACTCTTCTTCTCATACAATTTCTGTGATTTTCCCTCAAATTGTAGTACAAGGGTTGGGTGATGATGGAACGAGAGCTCTCAGATAAAGAGGAGGATCACGAAAACCTAATTTCTCAGAATGCCAGGTCCAACGACGCTGTTCATTCCCCTAACCACCGCCGTTCCTCGTTCCAGATCGACGATTTCAAGGATCAAATCTCGAGCACCTCCCGCAAATGCCATAAGAGGTATCTTTTTGCCGTTTTCTTGCCCATCATGATTTTGCTGCTCTATTTTACAACAGACCTGAAGAACCTTTTCCAAACCCGCATACCGATGGCTAAGGATCTCGGCGACAATCCTTCGGTTAATCGCATGCGTGAGTCCGAATTGCGCGCTCTGTATTTGCTTCAGCAGCAGGAAACTGAGCTCTTCAAAACGTGGAATCGGACCGCATTGATGAAGAAATTATATTTTGATGATGTGAAGAATAGTGGTGTTGTGAATCGGACTTCTGTCGACGATAATGATAAAGGCATTGTGACTTCTTCAATGCTTGAAGATTTGAAATCTCGTGTTTTTAGCCAAATTTTATTGAACAAACAAATTCAAGGGATTCTTTTGTCATCCCATGAAAACGGGGATTTCGTGGATTTTACTGAGAACTACACAGATGCAAGTTTTGGGGGTTGGAGTAGGTGCGGGAAGGTGGATCAGAGGTTATCTGAGAGGAAGACCATTGAGTGGAAGCCAAAATCAAACAAGTATCTGTTTGCAATTTGTGCTTCTGGTCAAATGTCGAATCATTTGATTTGTTTGGAGAAGCATATGTTCTTTGCAGCTTTGCTTAATCGTGTTTTGGTGATCCCTAGTGCAAAGGTTGATTACGAGTTCCACCGGGTACTGGATATTGAGCATATTAACAAATGTGTGGGAAGGAAAGTTGTGGTAACGTTTGAGGAATTGTTGGAGAGTAAGAAGAATTCTGTGCATATCGACAAGTTCTTATGTTATTTCTCATTGCCGCAGCCTTGTTTTGTGGATGGTGATCATGTGAAGAAGTTGAAGGGGTTGGGTCTCACATTTGGCAAGATTGAAGCTGTTTGGAAGGAGGATGTGAAGAATCCAAAGGAAAGAACGGTTCAGGATGTCTTAGGTAAGTTTACCTCGGATGATGATGTTATTGCAATTGGAGACATGTTCTTTGCAGATGTGGAGAGGGAGCAGGTAATGCAGTCTGGTGGTCCTATTGCCCACAAATGTAAGACGCTGCTTGAGCCACATCGGCTTATTCTGCTCACTGCTCAACGTTTTATTCAGACATTCCTAGGGAAGGACTTCATAGCTCTTCATTTTCGGCGACACGGTTTCTTGAAATTTTGGTTTGTTCTCATTCATTAAGGTCTTGTTTCCACATTTTGCAGTGGCTTTATTAACCTCTTGGTGAACTTCGTTGATGTTTTTCCAGCAACGCCAAGAAACCAAGCTGCTTTTACCCTGTTCCTGAAGCTGCAGATTGCATAAATCGAGTGGTTGAACGGGCTGGCAGTCCTGTGATATATCTTTCTACAGATGCTGCAGGAAGTGAAACTGGTTTACTGCAGTCTCTCATTGCCTCGAACGGGAAGACTGTGCCACTTGTTCATAGACCTGTTCGTAATTTTGCGGAAAAGTGGGATGCTTTGCTATACAGGCATGGACTTGAGGAAGATCCTCAGGTGAACTTGCAATTTCCTTTTTTATTTAATCGCTTCAATTGCTAGTCATTTATATGTGGATGAATTATGATAATGTATTTGTTGATATATTGTGTTTTTTTATGTTAAAGGCAATCTAACTTCTAGCACAAAATAAGACTCGATCAATTTAGCTCTTGATTAACAGCCATAAATGAATCAGAAATCTTCCTTTAATTGTTGGAATCAGTAAACACTTTGAAAATTGTTGAAGTTAGGGCAAATAACTTTTGAATATGGTCACGACTCAATTTAAAATTGAATTTTCATCATGAAGGTAGAAGCAATGTTAGACAAGACTATTTGTGCTCTGTCTACCGTGTTTATTGGATCCTCTGGGTCTACATTTACGGAAGATATCTTGCGGCTTCGTAAGGACTGGGGATCAGCATCTTTATGTGATGAATATCTGTGCCAGGGTGAACATCCGAATTTTATTGCAGAAGATGAGTGAACGGGTCATTTGTATATTCATGTACACTCAAAGGAAAACATTCTGTCATCTAGATGGCAACGATAGAAACAGGAGTTGCTCTATTAGATTATTTTGTCCAATTCTTTTATTACCACCCACCGCAGACTATGTTGGCATGAATAACCAACCGGAAGACATGGCAGTGGAAACTAGCTGTGTTGGAGTTTGTTTGAACAGTCAAAACACATCCTGCGATGGGCTCTGGGTTGATTTTTTTTTCATGTGCATTCTGATGGATGATTTCATAGGCTTCAGCACAAGTGATTTTGTTTATTCAATTTGATTGTTTTGGCTAGCTCAGTTTGGAGCATTGTGTTGGTTGGACATGTAACATTTCGTTGTTGTGAATCTCCTCCCAGGAGTGGTCTGAAGTACAAAGGGGCAACTTTGAACTATTATCCTTAATGTTGTTGAATAATGAGAATATATGTTTGACAGCTTATTCATAACATTTGACTGCTAATATACGATTTTTGCACCCCCAAGCTGTTGCGTTCTCTGGCTCCGGACATGCCCGGAAAATGCATTTTCACGGTCTTGTTCTTTTAAATTTCTAATTAGAATAATGTCAAAGCTTTTTCTGGACACAAATTTGTTGTATGGCATTAAAACATTAGATACAAGCAACGATCAGGGTTAGGTCACTAAAAATTTGAAAAACATACTTTTTTAATACATACAGAAACCATGATTTCTTTTCTATGGCCACACACTGATTTTCTCCTTCTCATGCTTGACATACAAAGCAGAAACCGCAGCTATGAAATACAACTGAATGAAAATAATAGCTGGTGAATGATAGCTTATGACTCCCTGTCCAGTCGCCAACTCCACTGATAACAGAGCACATAATCCAAGAATGGCAAGCCGACCGTGGATACGCTCCGCAAAAGAGCTGAACCCGAATTCCACACTCAACCCTTCTGTCAAAGCTTCTTTCAGTGGTACCGGAGGTAGGAAAATGCTCGTCCCAGATCCTGATCCGGACCCACTTTTCTTCCCTTTTTTGCTTTTCCTAAGCCCAGCTTTCTTGCCCGTGCCACTGCGGTTACGAAGTCGGATCTGGTTTAGGCAGTTTTCGAAGCTGTCGTCCTTACCTGGCTCGGGTTTGGTTTCGTCTGGGGAAGGATTTTCTTCGGTTGTGGCGCGGAGGATAGAGAGATTTAGAGGTTGTGGGTTCTGGCGGGCCGAGGATGGGAATGCTGAGCATGGTTTGGGGAATTGGAGAGATACGACCATTTTTCTGTTGTGGCCACTAACTGATGATTGGGTAATTGGCTTGTAGACAGACAATATTAAAATCTGTGGTGCTCTTTTAAAAAATAAATTAAATTATATTCCTTTGTTTATTGTTATCAGTACAAAAATATAAATTTTTTAAGGCTTCTTTTGTAATATATTTTTCGGATTCTTTTAGAAATTCATTACATAAAAAACTATCAAAATATTGGGGGAAGGATCTATAAAATTAGAATCAGACTGGAATTTTGGATAATTTACCTTAATAATCTTACTAAAGAAAGAGGCTCTTTAATTAATTGTTTTTCATTTAATTGGTAATATTTGAAATATTTCCCAACAAAACTAAAATTAGGCAAATCAGACTAATTTTATATGGCCTCTTCTTCTTTTAGCCATTATATGTTTTTTTTACTTACCAAAATAACCCTCACTTTGTGTTTTTTGGTTTTTTTATTTATGAAAATGTCACTTGTTTTTGTAAAATAATAAAACTGATACATCTATATTGCGTTTTGGTAACTATTTGTTTACGAAAACGTTATTTTTTAATTTTACCATTTTTTTTGTTTTCGTTAAAAACGAATCGTACTAGCAACGCGTGCATCAGAATGCTATAGTTTTTGCATTTTTGTCCGGTACCATTTATTTTTTGTATTCCTTAAAAAAAGTTGAGTGCATGGGAGTACTACTTCACATGAACGGGCACGCATGCATCTTTGAACTCTGCCTAAAATAGAATGACACAATGAAATGAGGCTGTGAATACTAATAGTAAGCGCTGGGCAATGATTCCCACCGAGGAATGTAAGACTAGCACTCCCTGCTCTTTCTTATCAAAGACCAGTAGATTATATCAGCAATGCACTTCTGTTTGAGATGCTGCTCGAGCTCGAAATAATACGTTCCATAAAAATACAAGAAGAATCTTGTGTTAGCATCAAATATTTACATGTTATGAATATGGGGTATACGCATATGTTGATTGATTTGGCAACGAAAGCGGGATTGTTTTGTTGCCTTTTTGCATACTTTAGTTGCAATTATTTTATTTTCGTTAATTTTTGTTGAACTGCTCAATTGCTTTACAGAATGGAATATAATACTATTTCAAGAAAGAAATAAAATGAAATAGAATTGTGTGAATACATAAACGCTCTTTCGTACACCACACTGCTGTTCGAATACTTCATAAAGATTTCAAAGGGTATTTATTTGCCGCTAAAGAAAGCAATTCTCTGTGTGCATGATGAGAATTTAGTGGAATGTATTTGTTGCAAAAACGATTTTGACGCTAAAAAAAGGTTCAAAACAGTGCTTCCAGTAACTCTCTGTCACAGACTTAATTGTTTTCCTTTTTATTGGACACTGCATGAGCTGCCACCTATTTGGTTAATGTTCATATTGTGCGACCTTTCTGTATTTTCTGAAAATCCAAGTTCTTGAGCTTTGCCACTGACTCATAAACAAATGCAATAAGACATAGAAATAAGTAGTGATCAATGGAAACAGATCACTTGTTATTCATCTATTTTTGGAAACTGGTGATTTCAGCATGACGACTGGTTTGCTCGACGACGATCGTAGAAGGTCCCCTGTATTTATCAGAATCTGAATGGAGCAGGCCCTGCAGATTCCTTTGAGAAACTAGCCACCTGGCTTCCCTCTCTTTCTTCACGTAGTCTTTTGACTTAAAACCCTTCTATTCAGAAGAAACTTGTTAAACAATGAGGAGAAGCTCGTTCATTGATGAATCTCTTCTCAAAGAGAGGAAAATATGTTCTACAGAGTAACTGTCTCAAACTAGAAAAATGAAGAACCTTTCTTATTAAGCTACACGAAGTGTATTTATGTTTGAACCTCAAAAGCTAAATCGTGTTCAACTAATGTATATAACTAACACTCCCCCTCAAGATTGATGTAGATTTAAGACACCAATCTTGGATAACAAAGACTCATGTTGATCACGACCGAGGCTCTTGGTAAAAATGTCTGCTAGTTGAGCTGAAGTGGGGACATGGGCAGTTGTAATGAGCCCACGTTTAATCTTTTCTCGGGTCAAATGGCAATCGATTTCGATATGTTTTGTACGTTCATGATAGAGAGGATTGGCCGCAATATGCAGTGCTGCATTATTGTCACATTATAAGATCGGTGTTGCAGCCAAGGTGATTCCCATGTCTCGAAGGAGAGCAACAATCCAAGTAATTTCACAAGTTGCTGTTGCCATTGCTCGGTACTCTGCTTCAGCAGATGAACACGAGACAACACTATGTTTCTTTGCCTTCCAAGAGATTAAGGAGTTTCCGAGTTTAATACAGAAACCAGTGAGGGAACGACGGGTCATTGGGCATCCCGCCCAATCAGAATCACAGTAAGCTTGGAGAACAAGAGAGCTATCAGCTGAGAGGAAGATGCCTAGACCAGGAGCAGATTTCAAATAACGCAAAACTCGGAGTGCAGCGTCCAAATGTGATTTCTTTGGAGCGTGCAGGAAATGGCTTAAATTTTGAACCGCATAACAAATGTCAGGTCTCGTAATCGTGAGATAGATTAGCCGTCCAATCAACCGTCTATAAGTATCAGGATCTGAAAGCAAAGGATCCTCAAGGATTGGGGAAGGACTTTGTTGTACAACCTTATCCAATTCAACACTAGTAAGTTTCAGGTGTTGGGCCATAGGGGTATCAAAAGGTTTAGCTCCAGTCAACCCTGAATCCGATAGCAGTTCCAAGGCATATTTACGTTGATTGAGATAGATACCAGTCTCGGAACGAGCTATTTCAATTCCAAGGAAGTATTTCAACGGCCCAAGGTCCTTGAGGTGAATCTTAGAGTGTAAAAATTTCTTCAAAGCAAGAATTGAAGCTTCATTATTTCATGTGACAATGATATCATCCACGTAAACTAGCAGCAAGGTTATGCAAGCTGCTTATTTCTGAACAAACAAAGAATGATTGTTAGGAGATTGAACAAAACCAGCTTGTTTCATAACACAAGCGAACTTGGCATTCCATTGTCTTGAAGCCTGTTTAAGGCCATACAAGGACCTAAGCAATTTGCATACTTTCTACTCCCCCTGACCAGAATACCCTTGTGGAAGCTTCATATAGACCTCCTCATCTAAATCACCTTGAAGGAAAGCATTTGTGACGTCCATTTGATAGAGGGGCCAGCGCATAACTGCTGCTACACTCAACAGGCACCTAATGGTAACAATCTTGGCTGTTGGTGAGAAGGTGTCATGATAATCCACGCCATGTTGTTGGGTATACCCTTTAGCTACAAGTCGAGCTTTAAACTTGTCAACAGAGCCATCAAGATTTCTTTTGATTTTATACACCCAACGACATCCAATAGCTTTCTTACCAGCTAGTAACTCAACTAATTCCCAGGTATGGTTTGATTCTAAGGCAGCCAACTCTAAATCCATTGCAACTTTCCATCTAGAATCTGAAATTGCTTCATGATAGGATGATCAGGGTTCTTTAGCTGATTAAATGGACGTTAAAAAGGCTTGATAAGCTTCAGAGAAGTTGGAATAATCAAGGCATTGTGATAATGGATATAAATAATCGACTGAGTTGGTTTGAGACAAAGTTGAACAAGAATAATCCTTTGTCCATACTGGAGGTGCAGTAGCCCACCGAGATCTGCGTGGGGGTTGAGATGTTTGCTGAGCATGATCAGTATTAAAGTTGGAAACATTGTCATGCCCAAGAAAAGGGTTAGGATCATGATGGAAGGCCAAGGGATTTGGTGGAAACAAAGGCTGAGAAGAATTAATTGTGGCAAAAGGAAATGAATCTTCATGGAAAACTACATCTCTTGATACAAAAATTCTGTTGGTTTGAAGATCCAACAACTTGTAACCCTTCTGAGTACTGGAATAACCCAAGAAGACGCAACTATTGGCTCGAGCAGAAAATTTGTCCTTGGAATGCCGAATTGTAGCATAACGCAAACAACCAAAGGTTCGAAGATGTGTAAAAGAGGGTGGTTTCTGAAACAAGAACTCAAAAGGTTTTTTTATTTCCCAGCAATGGGCTTGGTGTACGATTAACGAGATAACAGGATGTGAGGACACAATCTCCCCAAAATTTCAATGGAATGGATGATTGGAATCTTAGGGCTCTAGCTATATCAAGAATATGTCTATGCTTGCGTTCAACTACCCCATTTTGTTTCGGAGTATAGGGACATGAACTTTGGTGTATGATGCCTAGGGATTGGAACAACTGAGTGCATTCCATCTTGAAGAAATCTAGAGCATTTTCTGTGCGAACAATTTTGATAACTCTAGAGAATTGAGTCTGTACAAGTATGCAAAATTGTTTTAGAAGACTCATGACATCCAACTTGGAATGCATTAGATATGTCCATGTAGCTTTAGAAAAATCATCTACAATGGTTAAAAAATATCTCTCCCCATTGTATGTAGGTGTATGAAAAGGTCCCCATATATCCATATGCACTAGTTCAAAAGGACACGATGACTTCGACAAACTTAGTAAAGGAAATTGGAGGCGGGTTTGCTTAGCCCTTAGACAAACAGAACAATGTTGAATATTAACTTTCTTATTCAAAAAAGGAAGCAACTACATTCGAGATAATGACATATGTCCTAAACGTTGATGCCAAAAAGAATGAGAAACAGACAATATAGAGCTACTAACAGAAGTATTGCAACAATTGTCAATCAAAGGAAATGTAGTATTGGAAATAGACTTTGTACTCCGAAAGACTCGTGTATCAAAATGATATAGCCCATTGATTTCTTTACCAATCCCCATTACTCTCCCAGTCCTGTGGTTCTGAAACAAGCAAAAGTGGGGAAAGAATGTAACAAAACAATTATGATCTTTGATAAACTTGGATATTGAAAGGAGGTTGACTGTGAAGTATGTCATATGCAAGACATTTTCAAGAGTGAAAGAATCAGTGAATGGTACTGATCCTATGCTAGCAACCGGAGCCCTACCACCATTAGGCAATTTCACAAACTTAGTGGAAGTTGCTGTGAACTTAGAACCAGACTGATGCATAAGGTTTCCAGTATTGGTATGGGTGTTCCAAGAGAATGTGATGTACCTGCCATATTAACCACTGGTTCAGTAAGGGATTGCACTTTACAGCCACATAATAGTTTCATTATCTCAGCATACTGCTCAGGCGTAAATACAGAGATTGTAGGGCTGATTCCAGTGACATTCCTATCAGATGTGAAAGCCCGTTGATCAGCTTCAGAAGTGTTCACATGTGCAGGAGGTTTTGGGGGCTTGTAAACCTTCTTGATTGGTCCTTTAATCTGCGGCTTGTATAGCTTATGATCGGGAGGATAGCCAACAAGCTTGTAACAAGTCTCTTTAGTGTGTCCATTCCAATTGCAATGGTCACATCTTAACACATCCTTCCTCAAATGATGTACCTTGTTCTGATTAGAAAAGAATGCAGTGGATGTTGTATCAACAGAAAGCAATGACCTATGAGATTCTTCTTGTGATATGATCGAAAAAGTTTGCCCTACTGTAGGTAACGGACTCATCATCAAAATTTGACTCCTAATATGAGAATAACTCTCATTTAATCCCATCAAAAATTGCAACAACTTCTGTCGCTGTTCATGATCCAAGTATTGCTTGGCAGCAGCACACTCGCATGATGGCAATACAACCAATGAATAATATCCATCCCAGAGTTGTTTCAACTTGCAAAAATAAGTAGAGATAGTGCTATTTCCTTGTTTAAGTTGACCTATTTCTCGGTGTAACAAAAAAATCCGTGAACCATTAACCTTGTCAAACTGTTCCTTGAGATCAATCCACACCACTGAGGCATCAGTAGAGTAGACAATTCCTCCAAAAATCTCGTTAGAAACCGTATTCATGATCCAAGATAAGACCAATGCATTACACCTTTCCCAGTGAAGCAATGTAGCATGACCAACAGCTAGTCTATTGCAAGTACCATCGATAAATCCAGTCTTGTTCTTCGCTCGAAGCGCAATAATCGATTATTAAAACCAAGCTGCAATAATTTAAAAGAATACAGGTATTCTTGGCGGATCGAATAAGGGTAATAATCCACAAAATCTCCAGGCCCCTCCCGAATAAGGGTAATAATCCACAAAAACTATTTTAAATTATCATATTTTTTGAAAAATAAAATAAAATATCCTCATAAGTTTATAAATGAAGGTTAATCTTTACTAAATTAAAGGTATGTTTTTTAAACTAAATTTTTATCTATAAAATTAATATCTTTTTTGGCACAAAAGCGATCGAGTCTCTTAAGTAAGTTTAAACAAATAGTTTTAAAAATACATATATATTTATCGCCCTAAATCTATTTTTTTTTCAAAGCATACATTTGATTGAAAGATTTTTTTTTTTAAAAAAAGAAAGACTATTTTAGAAAAATAAATAATTTTTTAATCAATATATTTAAATTCAATCTTATCTTTTCTATATATTAAAATTTTTAGATGATTATATTCCTTTTAATAAAAAATATGAAAAAAATAATTAATTTAAAATTATACAAAAATAATCATGCTTAGATAATTATTTAATTATATAAACACGAAACGCGTGAAGAAAAATCGAGAATTTAAATTATATATGTTATATGAGTTATATATGATAGATAGTGGGAAACTGTCTAAGCTATAAATCAAATTATAACTTATAATAGTTATGTGCCACGTTCTTTGTTAGGGTCAATCGTATTACACCTAACACTTGTCGATCAAGAAGCTTCCAGTCATCATCCTCCATTTTTTTCGGCTTCTTTCCAGATAGAGGTTGATGCAACTTCTTGCTGTACAGATAATCAATAATCTGTAACCGCCAGAACGAAAAATCTGTTCCGTCGAACTTGTTGATTCCCGGTCCCGATCCATCATCTCCAGCCATCACTTCTCCAGCCTTAGCAAAAAATCTAAAAATCTTTTCTGATGTGGAAGATCAGACAAAGCTGCAACCACAGAGCATACTCAGAATTCTTAAGAATTTTCACAACAAAGCTCTGATACCAGTTGTTGGGGAATTACACCCGAAGCAATGCCGACCACGATGATAATATAGTACCCAAAAATTGCGGGATAAAATAACCAACAAGAACACAAAGATTTATGTGGTTCACCCAATATAGGCTACGTCCACGGAGCAATGCAACTTTTATAACTGGAAGAAATATTACAACAAGTGTATACACCAATACACTCAATATTTTTCACACTCCCAACCCGAATATATCGAGAAAATAATTTCTCTAACTCACACAAGAGAATTCCCGCACTCAAGAAAAAAATACACTTTTTTTTCTATACACTCTCTTTTTATCAAAGTTAAAAAATTTTTGATTTTGGGATACAATAACTGAAGGAACTGAGTTCTATTTATAACTAATTCCCTCGTTCAGTTTTAATAAAAAATCGATGTGGGATATGTGATTTTTAATATTTTATTTAATGTGAGTCCCACCCCATTAAATAAATTTTTACCTAACAGTAACATCAAGAGGAACGTAAAAGAAAAGACTATATAACCATATAACACCTGCCCAGCGCCATCCAATGCCTCTAACTGAAGCAAAGCTAATATGTGCATATACTACAATCAAAGTAGCTACCTGGAGAACAACTCTTTAATTATTGTTGTCTTGGAAAAAAATCCATAATATTTCTCAGTTGCAGAATCAACTTTCAATAATTAAACCATGCAAACTGGTTGGATCATGCTGTATCAATATGAATACTATTCAACCGCTCAGCGGAGTTCTATTTAATTACCAGTTGAGCAACAATAAAAGAGTAAATCAATAGGGTTCCAGGCCTCTCCTTGAATGACCAACTGCGGCTACGGGTAACAAATATTAATGTTTGACTAAGAATACTGACTTGCAGATAAACAGCAGATGACATTTCTTCTGTACTCTCTGACAGAGATTTTGTGTGGAATTGTATCTTCAGTCAAATGATCAAATATAAAGAGAGGAATCAGAAGCAATATAAAAATTTTGTGACAGAGGGGAAATTGTGAAAATAAATTGATGGGAACTGTCACCTCGAAAAAATTGGTGCTAAATGCTAACCAGTAAAATAAGACGGTAACTAGAGCTAGATAGAGGCCCATAACAATCCCAGTGGCAAATATTGTGTAGAGCTTCCAACTATCTGGCCTAGGAGATGGTTCGAAATAGAATTTATGCAGAAATGACTTACGGTGTGTTATCGGAAAAAAATTTATAATCGATTAAGAGGAAAAATCTTATGACAGAAAATACCATCATTCAGTATTGCTATAATCAGTACCATGAAAGGAGGGAAGTCATATTGCCACATCAGTGCTAGCAGTGTAAAACCAAGCTGCAACAATTTAAAAGAATACAGGTATTCTTGGAGGATCGAATAAGGGTAATAATCCACCAAAATCTCCAGGCCCCTCCCGAATAAGGGTAATAATCCACAAAAACTATTTTAAATTATCATATTTTTTGAAAAATAAAATAAAATATCCTCATAAGTTTATAAATAAAGGTTAATCTTTACTAAATTAAAGGTATGTTTTTTAAACTAATTTTTTATCGATAAAATTAATATCTTTTTTGGCACAAAAGCGATCGAGTCTCTTAAGTAAGTTTAAACAAATAGTTTTAAAAATACATACATATTTATCGCCCTAAATCTATTTTTTTTTTTCAAAGCATACATTTGATTGAAAGATTAAAAAAGAAAGACTATTTTAGAAAAATAAATAATTTTTTAATCAATATATTTAAATTCAATCTTATCTTTTCTATATATTAAAATTTTTAGATGATTATATTCCTTTTAATAAAAAATATGAAAAAAATAATTAATTTAAAATTATACAAAAATAATCATGCTTAGATAATTATTTAATTATATAAACACGAAACGCGTGAAGAAAAATCGAGAATTTAAATTATATATGTTATATGATAGTTATATATGATAGATAATGGGAAACTGTCTAAGCTATAAATCAAATTATAACTTATTATAGTTATTGGGTGGTTTATAACATTAATAAAACCGTATTAAATTAGTGGACAGCGACATGCTATCAGTCTAACACTGTCAAGCGGGGAAGGCTTTGCTGCGACCATTCCAAGATTTATTATTATTGTTTTCATTAATTATTTTACAAAGTATGATATTTAATAAAAATTTAAATGAGACAGTCTAATTTTTTAATTATTTGGATTTTTTTTTTGCTCGGAAATTGTAAAATAATAAATATAGTAGTTGGGTTGTGTGATAGGCTTTCTAGTAAGCCCAACTTCTCAACAATAGTATAGTAACCTACGTTAATATAGATTGTGCCCCGGCCCGTACGGGAAGGGAATATAAAGCCTCCGAGAAATCTAACTTCGGTTTGACCAAATCGTGTTACTTAATGACATCACAAGCTCATAAATATTTTAGTCGTCTACATGGCATATATATAAACCTATTAATTTGTAAATTTATTATATAATAGTANTTAAGAAATAGATAGATCTTATCGCTTTCACTCGGTTTCACACTCGTCACAAAAATTAGTCAATGGCTAAGAAAGTCCCATGTAATTCAGTTTTTTGTTTTGGTGTTCCATATGACTCACGCCTCCCATTTGAACATTTCAAACCAAATTTCGATATTTTTTTCCTTTGGTCTTCTTCGACGAAATTACATCCCAAGAAACTTCATGTCAAATTGAACTTTTTTTTTAAAAAATAATAATAATAATCTCATGCATAGTGCTTTTTAACTCAAATTTTTACTACCCAATATCTATAGAATTTGTACACCACAATAAACAGCAAACCCCATGGGGGATCTCATGATTCCAAGTTAGACCAATTGGATGGATCGTATTCACAGGCTACAATTAATAATAGTATAATGTTAACCAATCCTCCTGTACAAGTGCCGATGCAGCAATCTTGATTATATGGTGATACACAAAGTAACATGGATGGACAATCAATGAGAAAGCAGAAAAAAGAATAAAAGCTAGCAATACAAAGATCACATGTCTGGTCTGTGCTTTATTATTGGAAGTGTCCTTGCATAAAGCAAAAAAGGTGAAAGGTTTAAAAGTTTCCTCCAAAGTAGCTCAAAGGATCTTTCAAAACAAAAAACCAAATCTTACCCTATAGCCAAAGCTAATCATAAGGCTATCAGACATTAGCACTAAACTAAGCACCCACCACGACTACACAAACAATCTAGCAAACACAGTAGCAAAACATGATGGAAGATACCAACCAAACATCCACGACAAGACAAGGATTCCAAGAGAGGAAATGGAAGATGTGCAACCAAGCCTATGCCTTTTAGCTTTGTATCACTCCATCATAAAAAGGAGTCGTGCATAATATAACCAAACCAATCATCTATTCATGCGATGACAGATAAAATGAACATTTAAAACGTAGATGTCAGTTAACATTATTGACAAAAAGGCCCAAAAGTAGCATTTTTATCTAATAACTTTATTGATCTTAATTTGATTGATTGTGCATATCATTTTGGGATAGTAGGAACTATATATATACATATATTCAAACATAGGCCGAGATGAACCTCAGAAGGCTAATCAAGCCAATTTGCAGATTCACGTAAAAAGAAAATCATCAACCCTACAGAAGGGTATTCGTAAATTCCATCTCCAAATAGTAAAATGCATTGTTGAAACTTCGAAATGAAGCCGGAAATAGAACTTGTTTTTTTTTTTTTTTTTAAACTATAATTCAGCATTATCAATTATCATTGAAGACAAGATTGATTCATAATCGTGAGAATGCCCAACATACACCACGCCGCAACCCACTATGCAGAACATGGCCTAACAAGTTACAGAATTCATTTCAAGCAACCCCATAAAAGTTAACAAGTAATAAGAAACAAAATTAGATATAACTAATCAAGAAGATGAAAATTGTGGCGGTGGAGGAGGTAATAATTGATGAGACTGATGCACCTGATTGCTTCCACTTCCGTTGCTCCCTGGAGAAGCATACTGCATAATGAAAGGATGCCTCAAAAGCTGACCAGCAGTCCATCTCCTAGCGGGATCCGTCTGAAGACAACAAGCAATAAAGTCCTTAAACTCTTTACTAGCGGTGGCGGGTGCCTCTGGTGGCTGTGACATACAAATCGCAATCATAAGGCTAGCCCAATCACCTTGCCTCCCAACAGCAAATGGGAATCTTCCCAAGTAAAATTCAAGAATGCTGACACCTAAGCTCCATATATCCCCTGCATAACCATCGTATTTGCCATGATTAAGATCAGTATTGATTCTTTCCGGGCTCATGTAAGCTATAGTCCCAACAGCTGAATTGCAGGGATCCATTGTTTGAGCTAAAACTCGAGACACGCCAAAGTCAGCGATCTTGACATCTCTGCGGGAGTTCATCAGTAAATTGGAGGGCTTGATGTCTCGATGAACGATTTTACGCCTGTGGAGATAGTACAAACCGGAGAGAATCTGGCGAGTGAGATCGGATAGAGTGGGTTCATGGGGGATGTGTGCACCTTCCAGAGAACCCTTGTCAAGGTACTCGAGGAGGACTTGAATTTCGCCATTCTGATCATACATGCAATGACATTTGACGACGTTGGTATTGTTGACGTCGCGTAGGATCTCGATTTCACGGAGCATCTGACGCCGTACCGAATCTTCGTGGTTGCCGTATATCACTTTCAGGGCGTACAATTTGCCGGTGGGTCGATGGAATACTTTGTAGACAGTTCCTCCCGCACCGCTGCCGATGCGGCTGCTTCGCTCCAGATCACCGTAGTTGAAGCCACCACTGGAGCCGGAGGAAGGGGCGGAGCTGGGTGGCAGAGGGAGAGGCACGGCTAGGGAAAAGTCTCGTTGGGGCAAAGGGAGGGTAAGGTCAGGGAGGATTCGGCGGTTGGAACGATTGGCGGAAGCCGGCGGTTGAAGGGGTCTCATTATACTTGGTTATTAACCCAAAAACAGCTCTCGAATCCAAGAAAAAAATAGGGTTTGTATTGTTTACCCCGATAAAGCACCTTTTTGAATGATTGCAACTAAAATATTAATAAGCGAATCATCCGAAGACTTTGAAAAGGATTGCTTGCAGAGGAAAATCAACGAACTCCATGGAAAACGAAGGGAGAAGAGGGGAGGAAGAAGGCTTGATTTCTTATTTGTCAAAATATTATTTTAAAGATAAAAAATGTTTTATATTTTTATTGAAAATGTTTTAAATAAAATCGGGTTCCAAAATTAAATAATGTGAAACATAATATAGATATGAGTACGAACGTTCCTAAAGTTTATTTCAAATGTTTTTTTTTTTAACTTTTACTAACCATCGTTAAAAGTTAAAGAGATGAGCTCTCGAAAATATGATATAATTTTTTGATATCAATAATAATTATTAAATGTTTAAAATTCTCATAAAATATATAATCTCATATCTATACCGTAATGAAATTCCCCTATGACGTAAGATAACTTCATTTATGTTTTCTTTCACCTATGTAAAAAGGTCGGTCATTGTCTTTACAACCTCTTGACACCACAATCACTCTCCGTTTTCTTCAACTCCAGACATCACATATAAAATGTTACTGTACATATATTTGTTGAATTCTTATTTAAAATTATAATTGTAAGTTCATTTTATTGGTGATTTTTTTCCACATAAAACAACCTTCTTCCAAATTTATTTTTAAGAAGATAAGATACGTATTTGTGTTTGAAAGTATATTTTAAATATTTCATTATGTTTTAAATGTATTTTTGTATATAAAAATAATTTAAATAAATTAATGGTTTTTAATTTATTTTTTAAAAAATAAAATATAAGTTTGAAGACACGTGGTGTGCTATAGCTACTGCCAATTCCAGGATCGTCTTGGGACACATCACCTTATTTTTCTAATAGAATTACTTGACCAAATATGCCAACGCCTTTCATACGATTTCTCCGAACTAATTTCGTGAATTTTATCTATTTTATTTTTTTATGTTGATTGTTCAAAATTCCACGCAACGGTCGATGAGTCTTTTTCTTGTTAATTTTGTTTTTATCACTATTTTTATTTATTTATATGTTAAATATACTACATAATATTATCTATACTATATACTCAATTAATATTTATAGTATAGGTAAATCATGAGGACCGGGAAGTAGGTGTGTGTGTGACCGGTCGGCTCAATCCAAATCTACAGTGAAAAATAATATTTTTAATAAGAGGAGTCGAGAATAGATTTGTTTCATAAAATTGACTTTTAAGATTGTTTTATGATAGTTTTTGTGAATCGTGATATCATTGATGTAAATTTTTTTTCTAAAAAAATTAATCTTAACCGCTCTTAAGATGGTTAATAAAGATTATAAATTTATGGAAAACAATTCACCATTTTTTTTTTAATAGACTATTTATGATATAACATCAGATATTCGAGTAAAATGTGGCAATGGGAACAAGCGATTGCTTTTGGATTACATATTTCAACCCTCGTTTCTTTTACTTTGTCATCGGCTAGGACTACAAAGTCAAAACTGGATTTTACCACTCTCATATCAATAATTAATTAAGCAATTCCGTTTCGTGTATTCATCCAATTGTTGACAACGACAATCCAAGCAACAATATCGACGCCCGAATCGGTCGAGTAAATGACTAGAATCGATTCATTCGATGGTTGATTATTCCCAGTGAAAATCCAACAGCACACGAGCTCAATTTTTATTCATGTGCCCACATGAAAATATTAGATTAACAATCGATCTTATTGAAGTATTTTCCATATTGAGTAGACGTCAATTAAAATAAGTTCTTGCAACAATATATAATTCCACTTTGGACATCAAACAACTCACTAAAAAGCACAATAACTTCGTATATAGTGAGACTAAACGAGCCTCAGGCCTTGTAGCCCAATGATACCCCATCTTCCAAAGAATGAGACAAGTATAGAACAGGGACTCGTAAACACTCACCCCATTGTATAAAAAAAATGAAAAAGAGGGGGAAAAACAAAAGAAGCCAATGCTCAATTGGATTGAGAGGTGTTGTGGCTCAAACCAAAGTGCCAAACAATTGACCAATGACCATAAACAAAAGATATATATTCATTGCAGTGCTCCCAAAGTCATTGTCAAGCCAGACAAGAAATCATGCCTACGTAAATACAAGTACCAAAGACGTCCACAACTGGTTTCATGGCCACCAAAAGAACTTTCCCTGTCCCCGATGGATAAGGCTTACAGATTCTAAGGGAAGGGTGGTGCCTTTGGCTACAATTGTTTGAAAGCTTATCATTCTGCTCAAGCCTAATTTTGTCTTGTGGCTTTCGGAAGCTAGCAAAAAAGGATCGCCTTCTATTTGTCTCAGGCTAGCAATGTTGTTTCTGTAGTACAGAACTAAAGTTGCTGGATCATATTTCTTTTCCTGCCAGTTTGGTAGGCGTCTATGGGACTCTGTTGGTGCATGGCTTCGGACGAGCTTCCATATGACGACCATTAAAAGGGCTCTCAAGTGGTTTAAGAAGACCTACAGGGATACATCTCACCTTGTCAAGGCTCGATTGCCTCTTAGCTTTTCCGGTGACGGTCTACAGCCTTTGGAATGGGTGGAACTTATTACTGATTCGAATTTAGATTCTCTGTTTCATAAAATTAAAGTTCATATATTGAACTATTTATATCCTTATGATACATCTCATTTTTCTGTGTATCAGTGAGATAAGTGAATTTGTATATAATTTTTTATTAGTAAATTAAAATTTTACCGATAAAAAAAAAAGTTGGGGTCGACAAAGGGAAAGACTAGTACAAAAGAAATAGCTTCCACCAAAATTAAAGCTTACAGATGACAGAGCCAACAAATATTACCACATTTTACCAAGTTTTGTAGGTACATGAATACAGTTACGCCATATAGGCTAAATCTGACATTCAAGCGTACAGTTTGCGGCGATGTTATACCACTCATCCTTTTAGGTACCAAGATATGGGCCAGAAGTGGAAATCGGAGGGCCATAAGAATATCTCCATTCCCCACAAGCCATGCATCTATCTGCTTCAATGCTGTTATCTAGGGTGCAAAATTTGCACGGCCAGACTTTTAACTTCTTGTAATCTCCAAAATCTTTGTTCTTTGGGGTTCCACAAACTTCACATGTAAGAGCTAGTGTCTGAATCAATAAACCGTATTAGTAGAATCCAAATATCAAACATCCTGAGACCATGGGGTGGATGAAAGGATGGAACATAATTTAAATAAACTCAAGTATGTACAAGAGGCGGGAGGTGTAAAGAATGGCTTGTCTCTGTAGCTACTGACTACGAGCTTGGAGATATTGGTTGATCAAGTATGGAGGCCAAAAACTTTGTGACTAACCACCACCAAAGTCCAAACAAAAGAGAAGCAGGATGCAGTGAACATTACCTGATTTAATAAGGTGCAGGTTGTGCACTGCCACATCACATCATCTTTTCTACCTGGGAAGGATATGGGTTCAACAAATGAAGTTTGAGTAGATCTATCACCCTGTGTAACAGGAACTTCCGAGCTTTTCGAGGACCCCTCACTCTCAACTGATTTGGATCCACACCACATATCATCATGTAATCTTCTTTCTGCAGCCATTGCTGCTGCTTGGATTGGACTTAGTACAGCTTTAATGCTGCTATCACCACCGAGACGTTTAGGCCCACAAGACATTAAACCTTCACGCTGTATTCTGGTTTCTGCAGCAGCCCGAGCTTTATCACGGAGCAAAGATAAAGGAGGCTGAAGAGAATACCCACCCAATCTTCTCCCCGGAAGATCAAATCCTTGCCCACTGCCAGTAACGCCTTTGGCCATAAGTTCTTCACATTCCTAAAGAACAAGAAAATCCCATCAAATGAATAATAAATATCTATCAGAACGAAGAAGGGAATATCGGTTCATATTACATGAATGCCTACGCGAATTGATCAACCACACGAAGAA
The DNA here is from genome assembly GCF_012295235.1 of Primulina huaijiensis. Lineage (NCBI taxonomy): Eukaryota > Viridiplantae > Streptophyta > Magnoliopsida > Lamiales > Gesneriaceae > Primulina > Primulina huaijiensis. Next base: position 21,312,399 of record NC_133311.1, on the reverse strand, counting down.
ACATTTAACATACACAATCTAGAGTACAAGAGAGACATCCATTTGCCGAGCTTCTATAACCCAAAATATGAACTTGAAACCAAAAAGACATTAGCAAAGCGATATAGTCAAGAGGCCAAGTCGTAAAAGTTTTACCACACAAAAAAAGGAGTGGTGTATCGAAATCACAACCTTTCGAATTTCATCCAAAAGATTGTAAAAATCAGTATTATGAGGGCCATATTCGTTGTGACAGAGCTCATGAAGCATGGTGTCGACAATCTGCGCATAGGGGAAAAAATCCCACTCATTGTTCGGCCTGCGCAGTCTCAACTTAATCTCCGCACCTCCTCCAATATTCAACCCCAAAAGAGATGGATTCGCTGGCCTGCAAATTATGTCTCTCGATAAGCACATAGATAGGCAAGAGTAACAAAAGAGTGAAATCATAAAGGGAATATACGGAAAGTCACATTCTACCAAAACTCAGAAAGAACCCTGACTTTCCACTTTCTTTTCCGCATGATGGGTTGCACTTGCTTCGCTACCTTTTCAAGAATTTCCCTGGCTTCATCTTCCCGGACTTTCTTAAGAGGCTTGACGTCCCAAACTTTGTTAAGATCATTGAGGTCCATGTCGATTGCCCAAATCCCAACCAAACTGGTGAGGGATAGGTTCCAATAAGTTAGTTGTAATCAAATAGAGCCATATAATTTCTAGTCATTCAACATCTAACCAAATCATAATTATAAAATCTGATTTAAAAGCTACATAAATATGTCAATCGATTGTCATCGCCAAGATGAACTTAAACCTGGTATCAGTTTAGTCTGGAAATTAGTAATAGAGTGGATAAACGGACAAGGGTACGACGAGATCTTCCCTGATCTTAAAACAGCTGCAAGAAAAATTAATAAATAACCTCAAGAACTCTCTTGTGATTTTAGCCAAAAACACAAAAATCAAATTACACGACGCGAAGATCTTCATATACAAGAGGATAATCATAGCACGAGATACCAGGAAGTGAGATATTTAATAATATGGAAGTACCCGGAAATTGGAAACACGAAATCGCAAATAACAATCACTCCAAATGCATAAATTTTCTGTCCAGATTATGAAATTCAGCACTTGAAAAAAGAATGAGATTTTTTGTGGCAAATTCTGTTTAACTTTTGCTGCAAGACACCACCATTTCAAAGATAGGCTGCCGTCTTTAATTAGCCCACCATTTACTTTGTGGATTTTATTAATTTACCAACTAATTATTTATTCATTATCCTTTTACACAAAATTCATATCCATAGAACAAAATAATAAAATTGTAATTAAAATATTTTATTCTACCAAATTTTCAAACTAAAAGATTCATTTTTGTCGATCTAATGATTAATCTCTAAAGTATTTGTAGAGAATATGCTTGAAAATTTTGATTAAAAATAGTTCATTCTAAAGGTATTATTAATGTATCAATTTAGAAGAGAAAATTATTAATAAATTGAAGGCTTTGAAGCCGTTAGACAGATACGTCGAATTGAACTGAATTTCCCACCGAAATTCTACTGCTCGTCTCTCTACTCCACCCGCAAGCCCCATAACTCTTCCTCTTCCTCTTCCTCTTCCTCTCTCGCACACCTACTATTCCATCGTCGAGACCAGCGAGTTCTAAACTTAAACAATGGCGGAAATACCATATTTTTTTTGGCCCCCATTTTTCGTTTTCTTGATGTTCAACACTCTCATTTTCCTCCCCAGATTTTATTCTCAACAAAGTAATGATCTTCCGTTACTTCTTTCCTTCTTTCGTATTCAAGGCTTCAATCATTTTCAGTTTCTTGATCACTTTCATTGATGATTCCTTTTTATTTTTTATGACTTCCTGGAATCAACTGTATTGATATAATCGATTTATGCTGTGTTTGCAGGTCCAGCTTATATGGAGTTCGTGTCAAATGCCACAGAGTTTCCCTCAGAGGATTATTATGATTACATCATAGTCGGAGGTGGCACTGCAGGCTGTCCATTGGCTGCTACCCTATCGGAACATTACCGGGTTCTTGTTCTTGAGAGAGGGGGTGTTCCCCATGGACAGCCGAATTTAATGACTCAAAACGGATTTCTCCCAACCCTAATGGAAGTTGATGCCTATGATTCCCCTGCTCAAGCCTTTACATCCGAAGATGGAGTCCCCAATGCCAGAGGTCGGGTTCTTGGGGGTAGTAGTGCGATAAATGCTGGTTTCTATAGCAGAGCGGATCAAGATTTTTACAAAAGATCAGGGATTAATTGGGATCTCAGGGTGGTTAATCAGTCATATGACTGGGTTGAGAAGACTATCGTTTTCAGGCCTGAGCTCAAGAACTGGCAATCTGCGGTTAGAGATGGGATGTTGGAAGCTGGGATTGACCCTTACAATGATTTCCGTTTGGATCATGTTTTGGGAACCAAAATAGGGGGTTCAACATTTGATAGCTTCGGTACAAGACATAGTTCAGTGGATCTCTTGAACTATGCAAACCCATCAAACATTAAGGTGGTGGTGCACGCCAGTGTGGAGAGGGTTCTGCTGGCATCTTCATCCTCGTATTCTAATGCGAAGCAATCAGCTATTGGGGTGGTTTTTCGTGATCAAATGGGCCGGTACCACCATGCCATGGTGGTAAATGGTGGTGAGGTTTTGCTGTGTGCAGGGGCACTAGGCAGTCCTCAGCTCCTGCTGCTGAGTGGAGTCGGGCCAAGGCCTTATCTCGCTTCATGGGGAATTCCAATTGCACACCACTCGCCGCATGTTGGTCAGTTTTTGTACGATAATCCCAGAAATGGTATCTCCATTGTGCCACCGAATCCACTTGATCATTCTCTTATTCAAGTTGTGGGTGTTACAAGTCTAGGGGCTTATCTAGAGGCAGCCTCAAATATAATCCCTTTTGCATCCCCTGCCCAACCGGTCTTCATAAGAAATCCTGGCACTTCTGTTTACCTCACTGTTGCCACTTTGATGGAAAAAATCATCGGGCCACTGTCTGCTGGTTCCCTAACATTGTCATCCACAGATGTGAGAGTGAATCCTACCGTCCGTTTCAATTACTTCAATAATCCTGGTGACCTTGAGAGGTGTGTGAATGGCACACGAAAAATTGGGGACATTTTGAGAAGCCGAGCTTTGGATGATTTTAAGTTCCACGAATGGTTTGGAACTAGAGAGTTTAGATACGTTGGGCCTGAATTGCCTGTTGATCAGTCAAACGATGGAGAGATGAGAGAGTTCTGCAGGCGTACGGTGAGCACCATATGGCACTACCATGGTGGATGCCTAGTGGGAAAGGTGATTGATAAGAATCTCAAAGTGATAGGAATTGATGGTCTCAGAGTTGTTGATGGTTCAATCTTTAAAGTGTCACCTGGTACAAATCCTCAGGCTACTCTTCTGATGATGGGAAGGTAAATATCCACTCTTCTCTGTGCTTTGAATGAAGCATTAACTTTTCTTGAAATGCTCAAGATTTCATTATTATTTTTATTTTTTTGGGTCTTTCTCGTTGCAGGCATGTTGGTCTGAAGTTACTTAGGGAGCGGATGAGATAAAGAAGAGGCCCTTCAACTAGGTTGTCTTGTTGCTTGTGTATGTAGGATTTTGCCTGACGATGTGTTCATGTTGTATTGTGTTCTATTCTTTGATTCATAGACAGATTACGATGCACACAACAAAGAAATATTGCATCTGAAAGAAGTTTCTTGTTTAATAATGAAAAGTATTTACTGTTTTTCACACTAGTTATGGATCTTCAGCATTTGTATATTCTTCCAGTTAGTGACTAATGTTTAACTCATTATGCCAAACCCCCGCCATGAATATGGCTTTCTTATATATAAAAAAAAATTAAATTCATTAGGATAGGAAGGAATTCATTAAATTATTATTTCAAGCATTCCACGACTCTTGGAGATCATCCTAGTGGTCTAGTTAGCTAAGTTAATGTATCCCAACACCTAAAACATATTGGTAAGTGGAGTGGCTACCAGTATGTGTAAGTTACAGGCCTTCGAGCAACTATCTTTAAACACTATGGCCAAAGTAAAAATGAAATCCCTCTATTAAAGGACTGAGGAATGAGGATTTAGATGCGTTAACGCAAATAAATCTCTATACTGAGAGCTAATAAAATGAAAATTCCATTTCCAGATAACTTTCAACGAGAAAGATTGCTTAGTCATATTCTGTATTGAGTTATACTGGTGTAAGAGAGTGTGTTTTGGTCGATCAAATCATGCTGCTGCGGGGGTGTAGGAGAAGTGATCGATAACAACATTCTTCATTATGCCAATCATATCTCTGCAATTCATGCCTTCAAATTTTCCCAGTTTCATCTGGAACAAAGAATTGATTAAATTCTCTAGGCTGTCAGCTGTGTACCTTACATGGTTTCCCATATCAAACTCGGGCAAATTTTTTTGCAAATAGCTCTTATAAGATGGAACAATAGCCTTTTCAATAAGCTGGCATGTCTTCAATCTTAACCCTTTATCCGAAAGTACCCATTTGGATTGCTTTTTATACATGTCATCAAAGGCATCACAGAACATACCAATTCTTCTCTTGACCAGATCACGATCAATGGCCCTGCCCCCATCGAACAGCACTAGGTACTCTTCGCCTAAAACCACCAATAGTTTCTCCCAACGTTCTTTCAAATACAAAGCAGCATAATAATCCATTTTTTTTTCCCACAACCAAGAATGGCCCATTACTTCTCCAAGCTTGGTCCCACTGGTAGTTGTCGGTAGTCTCTAAATTGAGCTCAGGTGCCCCCATTATGTTGCTGATTTCACTGAAAAGCAGGCCCTCTTCTAATCTTTTGTTGTTCCATTCTTGATGTATCTCCAAAATACGCCTAAGAATTAAGCTATTATCATAATCGAGAAGCTGGTTGCAGTATTCCAGTCACGGAGCGAACTGTTCTCGGGACACTACCATCTGGAGGTGGACTGGTTGCGTCAAAAGTTCCCGGAAAATTTCATATGTCCCTTCAACAACTTTCTTGACAAGATCCCTCATATGATTTCAAATCTCAACGCAAGATTTCCCACCGAACAGTTGGTTGAAGCTTAACCGCTTTTTGTCTAACGTGCCAAATATTTTCAGCAGCATCAAGAACTTGATTGCATCCTTCTAGCATTTAGTAACACTGCTTCCCAAATTGAAAATATCATTGGGTCACATTGTGATGTAATAATTGCAAAGCAGTTAGTCCGCACCTCGGATCCAGCTTTCCTGTACACCTAATTGCAAAGCTTGTATTCCATCTGTAACAAATATCTCGCAAAAAACTCCATGTGTTCATCCCACATATCAACGTAGCCCTCCACAATTTGAACCGTGTCAAATTCAGATAATTGTATTGCAACATAATCGGTACTAAAGGCTTGTAAAGTAGCTTGAACATTAGCACTCCGGACCCCAGCCAATATTGATATGCATCTGTGAAGCCTATTTTTAGATGCCCGTACTTCAGTAATAGACTGCTAACATTAACTGCAAAGTGCGATACACTCGGGCAATCCTCATATTCCTGGGCTGGAAATAGAGAATTATAGTCCATTAAGAGATGCATATATGCACCCTCCAACTTGTCAAGGGCAGAAGCCAAAACCACACCATTTTGGCATGCACAAACGCCTCTCCACCGCAGTTCCATGAATATTTTCATGACTTTTAAGATATTATCAAGGTGCCAATCATCATCAGCGCCTTGGATGTTTTTCTATAAATAATTTCATGACTTTTGAGACATTATTAAAGCAGGCCTACGTTCCTGGATTTTTCTATCCTGCTCTTCAGAATTTCTCGAGCAGAAATTAAGCTATCCATTCCGTGAAAATCTTCAATCTCGGATTAAGGCTATTATGGTTTTAGAACAAAAATGTAGACCGGATATAAATTTAGTTTCCTTTTCTTCATCGTTACATTGTTTCTTTACCTAACGGCAACAAGCGAAGTGAAAACAAGTCTACCAGATTCCAACCAAACTTTATCGTCAGGGTAAGAATCTACACCTGCCCACAGTTAAAAGAGTCTTTCCTTTTATTAATGCAACATAAGTAAATTTGTTTATCAAGTCAAACATAAGTTCTTTCCTGCATTTTACTCATCTCAGACTCATCCACAACATTCAACTCAAATTTTAACATTTATATTTGCTAGCAATGGCAACGAGAAAATCAAACTTCCGATGTTACGCCATCCAGCTTCAAGTATATAATAATTCATTATTCACATTAGGCAGTACCCAAATACAATGGGTACCTATTGATATCACCTGGAGTGAACAAATTTATTGGCTCAATTATGAGTGCCACAACAAAAAATATATGTTATTATCAGGCTGATGGGCTTATAGGATTGGATTGTGCGCTTCAATATCTACGTGCCTGATACCAGGAACTATTTCCTGGATTTCTTTTTCCAGTCGATCTACTTCACTCCCAAGAGCTGTGACAACCTCCTCACCTGGTACAACGTACAATCAACACGGTTGTTAGACTACACTGAGAAATTGTAATTGCTTATTTTGTCGCATACCATAGTTTGACATGATCTTGAGCAATGCAGAATCATCTCCTTGCTTGGCAGCCTCCCGAAACTGATCAGATCACCGTCACATGAATCAGCATGGGATAAATGTTGAATCATTATTAGTAGAACTACACAGCAAAATGCTCAAAATAATCAACAGGAATAAAGCAAGATATTAGCGGTACGAGAAGTAGATATGCAAGTTTATGCTATTGTTTCTCTCGTGTTCCACAGCTGCACAGTTCTGGTATGAAATGAAAATTAACAACAGTCATTATTTTACAATCAAGATCACCACCCTCATGAGAAAAGAAATTTAAAGAAATACACATAGATATTAATCAGTCCACGAGAAACATTTTAGAAGGCAGATCTCTGAAGTGCAGAAAGTTTAGGACTGAGAGATCACCTGTTTAGCCCACTCTTCACGCCCAGTTCTTTTTAGATAGTTTTGCACCAGCACTACTCCATTGAAGTCTGTGATACAATTAAAGTATATGATTCAGAAACTGTGGAAAACTGAGACGGGACTATCAACAGCCAAAAGTAAGCTGTACCATGTGTACCAAGATGATTTTTTAAAATAAAAACCAATTTATTACCTATTTCGGCCTTGAATCTGAAAAATCCAGGACCGATCACCTCGCTTTTGCAATCATAAACAGAATCAACAACCTACGGCAAAAACACCATACGTTCAGCCTGGATATCATTTGTTACAAGCAAGAAAATTAGCAGTTCGTATTTCCAAGTACTGGGTCATTTTGCAGAAAGTGAAGAACTCGCTCCATATCATGGTTATCAATCGCTCTACCAATCAAAGCATGACGATTCCTCTGAATCAGAAATATTGCGACCTGCATTGTATACGTCATAAATTAAGGCTCGATATCACAAATTCATAACAGCTGTTCCCCATTCTTCAATCTTGCAAAGATGAATAAGGAAGAAAAATTTAAGTGGCCTTCAAATTGTTACATGTAAGTTGCAAAATTCTCATTCCCACTATTTTCCATAGTCATTGAGCAAGTTCTTCTCCGACACACCAATCCCAATAGGTAGTTAATATGACACTGAGATTTACTCTATTAAAATTTTTAACGATTGATGATTTATTATTTTCTAAAAAACTATTCTGCAATCTAAAAACCATCCAATAAGCTTTAATGATTGATTATTTTCTAACCATTTATACATTAATCCAAATAAAAGATTAAAAACAATTAAGGACCAATTGTATACAACTATATGCTAGTGCTTCTTCTAATTCCTTGACATTCTTTTGAACAGTAATCTTCAAAATGCAGATCAGGAGTTGGTGCCACAAAGTTAATAAATACATACCATGCCCAAAAGGTTGCCCACTATAATTGAACCTATGGGATCATAAATTGCATTTCCAGTGGCATTAACAGCCACCAGTGATGCAGCAGCAATGGCCAGTCCAGTAACGGCGGCACCATCCTGCATAATTGAAATCGATGTAAAGATCACCAACATAACTTTAGAATATTGTTTTCTTGCTTATGGTCTCCAACAAAATGACAGTTATAGCAGTCAAGCCTTCAGCGAAATTTCTAAATACAAGCAAATACCATCTCTTACAGAAACATCTGATTTTCTCCTACCATGCTGTACAACAAAATATAATTCACAATAGCTGGAAGAAAACAATTCTTCTGCCCTTTAGTATGTTCCACTGTCACATTATAAATATCCATGCCCTCAAATATCAACAAATATGACATGAAATGTAGCATCAGATGAATGCATAGCAATGCCAACTTCAACTGAGATGTTTCCAATCATTATGAATCTTTACTCTATGCTACTTCACTCTTAATAAACTCGGGAATGTGAACTACCAAAATTAGCAAGCTATAACCTCTGTCATGACAGCAACAGCCGTTGGATCATGACCTCGCCAGATGTAATCTCTCACTTTCATTCCTTCTGCAGCAGCACCTTTTCTAACAGCATGGATGGCCACAACAAGAGAAGCACCTGAAACAAAAAAGCAATATTCAATCTAATAACTATAAGTAAAAACGATTAATGACAAACTGATTTGTAATAAGTCCAGCAGGCCAAACATGTAAAATGAGAATCCCACCTTCTATGATGAATGACCCACCGATCACTAAAGCAGCATACTCTATATGTTCAGGAGGCTGAAAAGAAAATGCTAATTTTACATCAGATATCCTTGGAAAAATAATGCCATTTAGTAAAATGATTTTTTTTAAACAATTGCCATGGTACATTACCAAAGAAGTCCACAAGTTTTGAATGCCATGAATAATTGTAGCTCCAGAGCCAAGACAGAATATACCGACAGCAGATATCAAAGACCAAACAAATCTTTCTTTGGAATAGCCGTACCTGAGATAATTTAAGCCATAAGGTTCAACATCTTTAGACCACCATATTTTCCTTCCAATTATACAATATCCGGATAAATGGCTTTATATATAGGGCTTAAATTGGAAGATCAACACTGGCACCATGGATCTGATTAAAAAAATATAATATATATAACTGGAAAGTAAAAATATGGAATTTGTCACCATCACAATAAGCTTAGGTGTGAGACGGGGATCTAACAGATTCAAATGAAATTGAAGCAACCAATTTCTTTCCTTCAATCTGTTCATGATGCTAACTCTCTATGATCCTAAGGAATACTTAGGAATACTTACGGATGCAAAGCATCGGGGGCACGTCGTGAACTACTCAAACCATATGCGAGAAGAGCCTGTAAAATAAGCATGAATTATATTCTTTGTTTCTGCAATAATGCAAACACTAAATAAATGAAACAGAATAAAATAAAAATTACAAAAAAGAAAACAGTGACCTGATTTGCAAAATCTGCAGCAGAATGCACGACTTCAGCCAACATAACATGACTTGAAGTGGATAACCAGACACCAAATTTGAGAGAAAACACAAGAAAGTTGCACCATAATGCTGTTGTCACTGCTCGCTGGCTAAAAAAACAAATCGGGTGGGCATGGAAACCAGACCAAAAGATTTGCAATATAAAAAATTCAATCCAGAAAACTTTTTACAGGACAACATTTGCAAACAAGTGAGCAAGTGGGTTTCCGAAAGGAAATTGAAAAATTCAATCATCGACAATCAGGGAAAAAAGGTGGGTATGGATGATTTCAAAAATTTAACCTGTCATATCTCAAAAAATGCAAATAATCCCGGGAAAAACAAAATATTGAATTATCCATAAGTTTTAAACGAGATGCATTTACAACTAAATGTTAGGTTAAAAAGTATGAAAGAAGAAATAGGAAATAATGGCATTTTAGACCTTTAAAGAAGAAATAGGAAATAATGGCATTTTAGACCTATTTATTAATGGGAAACAGCATGTGGAGAAATAAACGAGAATACTGGAAAAGGCACTTCATTCAACAAAAAATCATCATGTATTACAGTAAAATAAGACATCATACTAGGAACGCCATTTCCTTCAACAATTTCCATTCACTTAAACATTGGAAAAGGAACGTGAAGCAACTATTCCATAACTTAGCATGTAAAATGACTAACAGAATAAATATTGTCTAAAGTCATTATTTTTTCAAGTTTCAGAAACGAAGCAAGAACTTAATAAACCGCACAAAAATGAGAGGGACACCCGCCAGAAATTACCTGTGACCATCCACCTCGATAGGCTCGATTTTTTTAGCTCTAGTGAGAAAACCTGTAGCAAAACCGGAAAATTGGAGTACCAGCTTTAAACTCGTATGATAATTACCATTATAATAGCAATGATAAAGACTAATCAAGATTTAAGTCCATTAGAAAAAAGGGGGAACTCGCTTACTTCGTGTGACATGACGCTGGTGGTAATTACAACAAGGTAAAATCAAGTCAGCTGAATGCAGGATAGACGATAAATTCGACCTATAAAATATCCCAAATGGCGCAAATCTCTGCCTTTGTGCAGGAAAATCGGTAACAAAATTGTTTTGAAGATGAACTGATTTGTTCTCCGGTAAAACCGGATTCTCCTCGGTGGTAATAATTTGGGAGACGGAGCAGCTCAACAAGCTGTGCTGGTGACGAAATTGGCCAAGACGAAGGCGAGACAGAATACAAGAGCGTCGCATTTATCGATAAATCAGAGTACACTCAACAAGCAAATTATGATCCAATGATCTGGGCAACCTGTCTCCTCAATTAACCCTTTCGAAAAATTGATTAGGGTTCCGCCATTTGCAAATTTTATATGAATTGGAATTGGGGTATTTTTTTTTTACCCTCACTCAAATTTTTTTTTTAATTAAATGATTTCATTAAGTGTATTTAAAATAAAAAGATCATTTTTTTTAAAAAAAAATCATCAAAGTTATTTAACCAATTTAAATACCTCTTTCTTCCTCAAAAGAATATTAATAGTAAAATTACATATATACTAAATTAAATACAATAAATAACTTTTTGTATCAGTCTTTTATATTTTTATTATTCCAAAAACTATATTTGCTCAAAATATAATATTTTGTCCAAATTCATCCTCGTTCATTTCATAATCATTTATTAGATCATACTGTAAATTTGAATAGAAAATAATTTTTGGTTTTAAATTTGAAATTTACTTTGAATAAAATATAATATAATTAAAATTTTACATTAAAAATAAAAAATTTTAAAATGAATATAAGTATATTAACATATATTAAATATGAATTATTTAACCTTGAATAATTAGATACATAAAATCGTTCTCACTGATTAAATAATATAAATTGAATATGATTAAGAAAATAATGTATTTTTATCTACAATTAAATTAATATTATATAAATTTATAATAAAAGTTTATGTTTAAAATAAAATTTAAAAAATATATTTTCTTAAGAGAATAAAAAAAAGGAGAGGTCTTGGCCCATTATTCATATTTTAGCCTGGTTGGTTATCGAGGTCCATGTAAGGCCCATCATCATGTTGTTTCCAGCTCAGCCCTAAATCAATAAGTTAACTTTTATAGTACCCCTAACAAATTTACAAATTTACTACTCTGCCACAGTTGTCTCCTCTATATATGAGACCGCGAATCAAGATTTTGTATGTTGATTCGTGTAATTTGTTCCAACAACGTATGGCAAGATTTGTCTCTCGATCTCTGTTTAGATCTGTTTCTCCGATCCAAAAACACGTACGACTCCGATTTGTGGTGCAGCGTTTCCTGTCTGACCGTACCGAGAGCAAGGAGCTGAGCCAGGCAGAGGCTGGGGCGGTGCAGAGGATCGAGGACGCAATCCATAGCATCATCATCAAGAGATCCAAACCGGATTGGTTGCATTTCGTGCCTGGAGCCTCCTATTGGGTCCCGCCGCGCAGAAGTTCGTACGGAATCGAGCAGATTGTTGACAAGCTCGCCAACACCCTAACTGATGAGGAGTATTTGTCCATCACAACCCTTCATGGCTGGCCTTCCTCTTCTTTCTACATTAACAATGGTAAATCTGATAGCTTTCGATTTCCCATATCAAGTTTTGTTTTAAATTTTCTGGGCTATCTTGTACTCGTTGCATTTTGCTACAGGGTATGATATTTTTCCGTTCACGTTTAAATCAAAGATTCCACCTTTGTATGTGAACAAACACCTATTAGTCTTTTTTGTCGTTACCTGGCCTGTCCAGGAAAAAATGTTGTTAGAATATTTTTAGTTTTAGAAAAATGAAATTTGACTTTTCTCTTCGATTGAGAAAAGATGAACTACAGTTCGCTCTGGGTGATGTGCCTTTTTTTCATTATTGACCATCATTACCATTGTAACTTTTACGGGCTGCATGGGTGTTCCTTTGTTTATTAGAGTCGCCTTGTAGTTCTAGGGTGTGTATGTTTTGATCCCATGTATGAGCGTGAATTGGAAAATGATGTACTCTTGCCTTTGGAGTGGCCCAATTCACATTGGGTGTGAGGACACTCAGATGAATAGTATTTATGCCTCCATTGCTGGTTCAGTCTCATGAGGAAGCCAGTGATGACATCTCATGGTTATCCTGAAATAGAACATCACTAATAATGATGACTTGGATCTGAACTAGGACGGACTGAGGCTAAACATACTTGTAAGGATTGAAATGACAGATTTGGAAGTAGCTTTGACGAATGCGTTTATGATTTGTTTTCCGTCAGGAATTGTAAACTATTGTGTCTGCAATATTCACGAATGATGATAAAACCATTTACAGTTATCCCTGTCTGATCAGTTATGATGAATATTTGTAATCTGACGTGAAATGCTGCAGCAACTCGTACTTCTCTGGGAAAGAGCTATTTTCGCGACCAAACGAGCACTTTTACTTCTCAAATTGTATTTGTTTGTTTTGATTGTTTAATTAGTCCTGAAATGGCCAATGATGACACTTGGAAGCACAACTGAAGAAACACATCAATTGTTGAACTGTTAGTGTTTTGAACTAGGACGGTCTGAGGCTGTGAATCTTATCCACTGATATGGATGATTTAAGTTGATGAATTGTGATTCTGTTCTGTTATGGCAACATTATATTTCTTTTTTCTTGGAAATTTTGACGGTCTGTGGGGATGATGAGACAACAATTAAAGTTATCCCTGTCTGATGCATTACTGTTGAAAGTTTGTTATCTGACCAAACCATTTGAAATTTTGTTCGTTTTCAGAAGATTTTTTTTCCCTTCTGTATTCGAGTTTATTTTATTTTGGGCGTGTGGCAACACTATATTCTACTATGAAATATGAATACGTTTATCATATGTTTAACTGCAGATGCACCTTCTCATTCGTCTGAGGATGAGACAACAGCAACAGACTCATCCTCAGTGGAAGAGGAAGAGGGAAAAGTATGTAAAGATTGGCATGGATTTCAAGGGTTGCATGATGTCCATCCTATTGTAGGAAATGCAGGGTTTTGCCATTGCAACTTTTGTTTATTTGTAAATAGCATAGTTTAGGGGGAAGAATTGATCGTACATAAATGAACACTCTGCTGGTTAACTAGCGGAAATACTATTTTTGTGCTGTATATATATTTTTTCGATTATTATGGTTGTATATGGATATGGAAATTTGGAAAACAAGATTACAATTTACCCCAATATTTGTTGGTTGTAGTACTTGTATGTACAATCTCAAATAGAGGTCCAACAACAGCCACATTTTAACACCGACCATTGTAACCTGCATTTCTCAAAATGAAAGCAGATCATGGCAAAAGTATCAACGCAAGCAAATCTAATTAAAAAAAATTTTGTTTCGAATGGATAATAGTGAGCGATGCCCACATATTAAGAAGCAAATTAATTAATAAGACAAGAATGGATGAACGGTCGCTTACAATTGTTGCAGACAAGAGGTGTTTTCATGATGGGAAGCGTGATGATAATCCAAGGAAAATGCGGACCATGATGGAGCGAAGATGTTTTCCGTTGGCTGAGAGTGGTGGTCGAAGGGGAATGAGTATCTATGATAATCAGGTCCTACACTGGCTGGTAGATTGCCACCATCTTCTTCTTCAGGTGTCGAAGGAGTTGAAGTTATTGGAGAAGCCATTTTTCTTCACCCCACGCATTTTTTTAGGTTTTCTAGTTAAATATAATATAACTAAACGGTCTGTGCACGTGTTTGTTGGCCTACCAGTCAGCTTCATATATTCGACAAGAATGAATATATTTGAATTTCTTTGAGGTTAAAATTGATCAAAATCATCTGTCCAGAGTTGGATAAACTCTACTAAGGAGCATGCATGAGTTGACTAGTGGACAAAATTGAGTCAAACAAAGAAATCTGTTGGAAAAGTCGATGTACCGGCGGTTCCGACACAAATTGTTGCTTAAGAACCACCACTGAACAAATGCTTGTATGTATGATAGAGATATGATATACTATCACAACTCTTGATGGGTTCGAGTGAACCGTTACATCCGGACTAATCATAGACTTTGGCATGAAATTTTATTACCGACAAAGTGAAACAAGAGAAGCGGGGTAGGATAAAAGATTATTTTATACAATATTACTGATTCTGAAGGTTTTGCTAACATATTTCTTTCCTTCACTTCATTAGTTTGCTCAGGGGAGGTAGAATCGTGGGCTCAGGGACAAAGAGCCGATTAATCTTATCATGTGTGAAGTTTACGAATTCGAACTGAAATGGTCGAGACTCAAGAACAACTTCAAAAGCTTTTGAGCCGTTGTTTTTGCTAAATTCCACAAAATATTTTTGAGATGAAAATAAAATAGTGAAATATTTTATTACCATCCTTTTCGAAATGGTCGAGAACAACTTTAAAAATTTAATATAACTCACTCGACATGTATGTCAATTTTACAAATTATCCACCGGAGTTATGTGCACGATTGTTAGAAAACTAAAACTTCACGTAATTTATAAATTTAGTTAAAATAAAAGTAATATTGATATCGAGGAGCTATACATGATTTTTATAAATTAACTGGTATTTTTTTTATTATTGTAAATATTAGGAATTATATATTAATCCTAAAATTGTTTAAAGTCATAAAAAAATAAAAATATTACTTATAACATGTTAATATAAGTTTATAATATTTGTTGATTCAGTAGTTACGACTATGGAAACAAGAAGCAACCAGAGCTTGGCTGTGGCGAGGGGGATCGGTGGCGCGTGTTCTTCTGCTTCTGACAATACGCTTTGTTTGGATCGCTCTCCCCAATGTAGTAATGCATTAAAGTACTGTTTATCAACGCAATCAATTCCATCCTTCTGTTCTTCAAATCACGAATTTAAGATGTAATTACTGCAGCTTTGCAGATCTCAAGACATAATTTTTATACTCCATTGTTATGGTAAAATAAACGAGAAATTGGCCTTCAGTCTTCGGTCCTCGATTTTTTTTGTGTTCAGTCTTTGGTTACTTTTTTAGTACCATATTTTCACATGAAGTGTACCAGATTTTCACATGAAGTGTATCACATTTTGTGTGACATAGTACCACAATTTTGTGAATTGAGAGTAAACTCAAAGAAATATTTTGATTGAGGATTTTTCACCCACTTACCCTTAAATAAACGTGAAAACAAGAAAATAAAGAAGCGAACCTTGTACCAAAATCTAGGCCAAAGCTCGCTCGAGACTCACATTCAAATTGTGAAAATCTGGCATTTATTGCATGCCACGGATTTCGTTAAACCCACCGTATATATATGTATTCTACAAACTCCAACGAACCATTACCTTTCTTTCTCTTAGGGTTTCATCCTTGTGGAATGGCTGCGTGATGGAGTCTTGAATGTTCCGACGTTCATTTTTGTAAGTGTTCTTTTGCGCTTTACCTCTGTTGTTGTTGCATAATTGTATTGTTTCTTTTTCTTTCTTTTGCCATCAAATTTCTTTTTGGTTTCCTCTGTTTCTGGGAGCTCCGAGGGTGGAGGTGTTTGAGATGTTTATATGGGGAAAGGAAACGTGGAAAGCGTAAGTTACGTATTTTCTGATTTCTGGCCGGGACTAATTGGTTTTGAAGCTTCTATCTGCTTTTTTTCAGAAAATATATTCAGGATGGAAAAAGCACCGAGCTTTATAAATTTTTCTTTATGGTGGGGACTCCTAGTCCTAGTGACATCTTGAATTGTCCTTGTGCGTAAAGCTGGTCTTTGAACCTGATCAGAAGCGTATTAACAGCGTTTGGGAAATATCCATGACCACTGGAAAATACAAGAGGCCCACCTGACCCTCAACACTGCACTAAAGATTGTGGATCTGATGACAAATTTAAAGATTATTTGTATTGTTGAAATAATTGATAATAATATATGCCTTTCTATGGTTCTATTAGCTTATTCGATTTTTACCAAAAGGGGTTTTGGTTCTCCAGGGATTAAGACCATGTTGTTTTTCCCAGTGGATCTTGTTTGGTCTTTCCATATGATTAGTTACATGGCTTTTGGTATATGTTGAAAAGAAATAATAGAGTTATCGTGATGCTAAATCTGCCAATCTTGTAGGAGAAGGGACACATAGTTCAGCTCTGCAACTATTTCATTTATGGATTTCTTCAAACTGAAGAAGTTTAGGAGTGCCCAAAAACCAGATGCCAAAAATGTTGATCATGATCAGCCAGCGAGAGAGCCAGAGGAGCCCATGAATGGGGATTGTGACGTATCGTGTAAGTCAGTTCATGTTGATTCTACAAATGCTGAAATGGAAGATGACGATGATGATTTCATCACAAATGAGGTGAAGAAGAGGCTGAAAGAGTTGAAAAGAAACAGCTTCATAATGTTGATACCTGAGGAAAGTTCTCTAGTAGATGAGGAAGACGAGGAGGTAGAAGGGGGTACGGGTGCTTGTGAGTGGAGGGATGTAGAAGCAGAAGGGAGACAGTTTTGGTCTGGTTTCGATGTTGTGTATGACATATATCGTGAGCGCATGCTGTTGTTCGACCGCTCAAGTGCTCAGCAACTGCTAGAAGTTGGTAATTTTTCTTCATCATTATAAATTATAAGGATCTTTATTTGTTTTTCTTTTTATTTGCTTGTAATTAGAATCTTTATCTTTGCCTTTTATTATCATCCCCAATCTTATGGCATTCACGTAAAAACGGTACTTTCTTTATGTTACAGGATCACTTAGCAAGCTATATCATCACTGTATTAAACGCAAAGGGTAAACAGAATATATGCTGAATGTTAGCTAGAGCCGTGGATTTTAAATGCGGTTCATTGATAAAGCAACCAAAAACAGAGATTGTAATTCCAAATTGTACCACAGATAGTGTCGAAGTATAAATATTTACGAGCAAGTGCTTTTGCCTTAAAAATTATCTGAGTTTTTGGTCACCGCATCATTCAATTTTGTTACTTATTTCCAACGTTCCAGTTGTGCTTGGATTATATTCATACTTTTGTATTATTGTAGTTGACGCCATCATGACGTTAACTATGCAAGCCCATAAATAAGAATTTACTTCCTTGTAGATGGTCGTTATCTAAAATATTCTATTATTGAAGATTATTATTATTTATTTCAAAATATTTACTCACATATGTAAAGCAATATTTCTTTCAAAGGGTCCTCCGAATGTCGTATCGAAGATTAGCAGAGAGCAACTATTTTGGTGTGATCAAGTTAGTTATAGCTGATGGAAAGCTGCTGAGAGATCCTGCCCCCCTCATTTTTCCTTGTTAGTTTTGGCGAAATTTGTAATAATTGTTGGACTCGAAGAAAAAGTTGCTCTGGACAAGAATATCAGTCATCATTCTACATACGTCCACTGCTTTAGAAGCTGTTAAGTGGCTTAAAATCCTCAAGTTTATTACTCAAATTTTGGCAGGCAAATATGAAAAAAATACAAAACGTCAGAGAACGTACTAACACACACACAAACTCTCGTGCACACAAATAAATACCTCCGAACTAGAATGTTGTATCAGTCAGAGGGGTTAACATAACTTAAGGCACTGTATACGGTCTGGATGATGGTGAGTGCAAAAAGAAATATTGCAGCAACAACGGAAAGAATGGCCCATGGATTAGTGAAATAGGTATGCATGAGATTAGCTCTCCATTTGTGCCATGGTCTCTGGCAATAACGGCTAACCTTCTTATGGACCATGTCTAAGCTGCTCTTGGGATCAAGTGTTACGTCTTTGGACAGAGAGTTGAACAAGTTAGCCACTGCTTTGTCACTGCCGAGTGCATTCTGTATGACACCGCATGAATGCAACAAGCTCACATCTCTGGCATTGTCAATTATGTTATCCATGAAGAAAATGTAGGAAGTAATCTCATTTCCCGCACCCACATGGAACCTCTCGAATGCTATTAGGTTCAGGTATAGTGACTCGAGTGCGTCGTCAACCACAATAAGTGGAAGCTTGAGAACCCCTTTGCGGAATGATATGTCCTTGAGGCTCCTTGTCTTACTTTCCTTTATCTGAATTCCAGCTTCGATGAGCTCTGTGGCTGACCGTATGATTTCGTCTCCACCCTGGTTGCTGCCACGGTGGGGTTGATCAGTGTGTATTTGGTCTTTATCTCCGTGATGGTGGACATCCTGGAGTAGGCTCTTTCTATATACGTCTAATATGTGCAAGCACTTGTCGAACCCCGTGTTCTTCACGGAGGCTTGAGAAAAGAAATTGAGAATAGCTTTTGTCAAATCCTTGCCTTTCTGGAATATATATAAAATTAGGTAAAAAAACCGCCAAATTTACTGGCTATATATATATAATTTAATGGAAAGCGGGAAATGCATTTATCTGATATGTAAAATAAATTTCGACCTTCGAGGGATTAACTTTTTGAACGGAAACTTGCTTTTCATCATTTTGAACGTCAACTAGCTTTTTAAGAACCAGCATGGGTATTTGATTCTCAAGCATCAGCATGTCGCGTTTTAGATAGGGAACAATGTTGAGCCTGCCATGGCTGCTAAAGATGGGATCATTAGCAGCATAATTGTGGTCTGTTGTCTTATCATCGCCACCATCAGTAGTAGTTGGCTGTGGCTGTGGCTGTGGCTGTGGCTGTGGCTGGGGCTGGGGCTGGGGCTGGGATGTAGTACGCAATATTTCCAAGATGAAGCAGCCATCCATGATCATGAGCTTTATGAAAGCTTCAGTATCTTTGTGCCACTTGGGGTCTATTAACTGATCATAAGCGTCCTTGAGATCCTGCACCACGGTAGTTAATTCGTCGATAAAGCTTTGGAGGGGTTTCTTGGATCTTTTTAGAAAGTGAAGGAGAGCGCGGTGCTTGTGCTCCTCCATCGGCCTCAAGTTTTCCTCCCCGTGATGGTATGGTCCAATGGATACCATCTGTGGCTGGTAAGCTTTCTTGTTGAGATCGGTAACACAAGCTGACACTCGGTAGATGGATCGCTTCCTCCATTGCGCCGATTGAGTAGAAGTATTCGACATGTTATTCAGTTCACTGTTTATTTTGATGACCCATGGCTCATCTTCACTGTTTATTTTGATAACGCATGGCTCATCATCTCCCATTTGAATTGATTTTTGATGAGCAACCAACCAGTCTCTTGATAGATAGATAAGTAGATAATAGATGTGTGTTCATATATATATATACACACAGACGCGCGCGCGCACACACACATTATATTAATGTATCCAGCTGCTTATTCGTGCCTTACCCAAGATGGAAGCAACACATATATTCTCTATAATAATGCAAGCCATGAGCTGGAGTTATTCCTTTATTGTTTCCAAGTTAATTCCTTCCTTGAGACTTAGGCATGTAAAAATTATAATGAGCAGGCTAAAGCAACACATCAGAATTATAATTTTTTTTGTAAAAATAATTTTGATAAAAACTATTAGAATAATTTTATATTTTACACAATACATCATGCTTTAAATTTTGCGTTGTATTTTTTTTTCTTTGAAGAAAATTTTATATCGCATTTTTGAAATTTTGAATTTGTCAACTAGAATAGTACTCATTTAAACTGTTATGTTAAATGATTGAGCTAGGTAAATTTATAATTTATATAAATTGATATCAGGCAATAGCTTTTTTCGCATACAAATATATGATATTAACTTAATTATATTTATAAAATTATTAAATGTCATAGTTTCCTTAAATTTAATTTGAATCTATTGTTACTTGTTTTTGTAATCACATTATTTTTAGGTATGCTAAAATGTCAAGTTGATTTTTTAAAAAATAATTGAAAATAATTGTTAAGTTGATTTTAAATGTCTTGTATATTCGGATATGTGTATATATATGCCATTTTCTTTTACATATAAAAATTAAATATTCAATAATATATTTCTCTTATTTCATCTATATATTAATTCCATTTTTTCAAAATTAAATTGTATTATATTATAAAGTTTAATGTGTGAATTCCAATAATTTAATTAAGTATAGACTTTATTGAATGAATTTACTCTATCATATAATAATTATTAATTTATTGATTAATTATAATCTTTTTAATGAATATATATAATTTATATGAGCTACACATCTACTCTTATATAAGAGTTTTTTTTATTAAAAAAAAATAAACGTTAAATTTTGTTGCTAAACTCACAGAAGATTATAGGATGGGTTCAAGTTAATGTACGTGTAAATCATTTCCAAATTAAAACCAGCTCCAATAGCAAAATCTAGATAAATTTTTACGATGACCCTACGTACTAATTACCTTCTCGGTACCCAATAATTTTAATGGAGATCGACTTAATTCCGAAAAGTAAATCAGGCAAAGCATTCAGAGTACGACCGACCGACCGACCGACCAATATATATTAATTAATATGGCCTAACGTAAGCCAGCTAGCGGGATAAGGCAATTTTGCGGGGAGCCAAAATTCTGATTCTACTTTCTAGAACAGGAGAATCAAAGCTGCACAAGTCAATAAAAGCAGTTCGTTGATTGGAATTTTGAACTAGTTGGATTTGATCATAAGGATTTCAATTGTATTCACGTGGCATAAAAAGATTATATATTTTAATAGTAGTTTAATGAATCAATAGTTAATTTTAATCTATTTTTGTTCACGTGACATCGTCAGATAATAATTTTTTTGGGATAAATTGTCAATAATATTTTATAATATAAAATTGAATATTCATCAATGAACGTGTATATATAAGGATTTCAAGGGTGTTCCTTCAACTTTTTCTTGTAGATGATCATATATATATGTAAGGATTTGAAAGTTGAAAAAGTACCGTAGAATGTAGTTACCAGCTACAAACACAAATTTTATATATGTAGATCAAGTGTGATAAGCAAGATTAAGGAGAGGATGGCGGCCACAGGTTGCTTCGGCATGAGGGGCAGGAGCGTGCAGCCACAAGAACACCGCAAAACCATAAAGCCCGTTATGTGCGACGGCCAAATGCGTATTTACGACCGACCCATCAAAGCAGGAGAGCTTATGGACGAGTTCCCCAAACACATGGTGTGCCGGTCCGACTGCTTCTACATAGGCCAGAAAATCTCGACTCTCCCCCAACACCATCGCCTCCAGCCCGGCCATTACTATTTCCTCCTTCCTGCTAATTTTTTCCAGTCCACCTTCACATTCGCGTCATTCCTGCGCTGCAGCTCCAACTTCGGCGCTGCCGATTTTCATATAGAAAAGACTCCGGCAGGGAGTCTTAGAATTAAACTATCCGAAGAATACGGTCAACGGCAAGAACTGGAGGCGGCGGGGATGGCTAAAACGTTAATCATTACGACCCCGCAGTTGCGCAAAGACTATGAGCAGCTGGTTGTCCTTGTGCGACGAAACCAATGGAAACCGAAGCTCGACACCATTGCTGAGAAGAAGAGCAACCGTATTTCCAGGAGTAAACGGAAGACGAGGAAGAAGAAATAATCAGTTTTAGTGTAACTAATTGGTTTTTACCAAGTTCATTACGATCAATCGCCCTGTTTAGTAAAACCGATACAGGAAATATAATTCATGGTGGAAATCGTTAAAACAAATCAAATTTTATATTATGGTGTATATTTAATATATTCCTTTTCTTAATTTTTTTTTTTAATTTGTGTGCAGAATATGATAATTGTACTGATTAATCAAGTATTTTGCAGCTCTTCAAGCTAGCTAACGTGCATATTTTTCCTCGTATTTTTGAACTCTGCTTTAGTTTTTATTATATAATTTTCCCAGGATCAATCCTTAATTAATTATATTGAATATATTTATTGTTGGTAAAATAATCGGAATAAATAAAATATTTTCTAAAAAGAGAAAAATTGGTCGGAGAAACCAATATATTGCATGCTAATAATATTTTCCATAATGTTGGCTGCAGAATCTGAATGGAGAAGATAGCCAAATTAAAGGTCGTCTGATTCGGTAGCTCAAATCCGACAAAACAATGGTCAATTGTAGTCAGCTCGTGGATGTAGAACGATGTAGAACAACAACAAAAATCGCATGTAATATTTTTTTATGAGAGAATTCTTACGTATAAAATCAAATTATTATTCGTCAAAGTAATATGGGTCGTGAACAAGTGCACGTGTGTTTTAATGTTAGAGAAAATTATATTTTTGGTTGGGATTAATTTGATTTTTACTCTTCTAATTTTTATATTTTTTGGTTCTATTATGATGAAATGAATTTTTATTTTAATCATGTAACTTGTCTATATATATATATTTTTATCTTTTAACTTAAGTGTTATTTATTTTTGCTATATTTTAGCGGAAGACACAATAAAAAAGTTACATTATTAAAAATAAAAAAGACAACTTAATAATGAAAATAGATAAAACTTTAATCAGTAGCTCTTTTTTTACATCTCCAGGGACATACTCCAGTTAAGGAAGTCCAATGTACGTACAAACATTTTTTATTGATCAATTGAATGACCATTCAAGCTGACTTTGTATCATCAAATTCAAACCAACACTTACATCACCTCAAGAACATCAAGTTTGGAAACCCCCTAAGTCTATTTAAACAACAGTTCTTTAACTCATGTTTCATGAGATAGAGTCAAGTCAGCCGGTCCTCCTAAGCAAGAACTCGATTTTATATGTATCAAAAATGTAAATCGGGTCGCACGATGTCCATTATTGGTGCTCTACATATTGGACATTTTCCGCCACCTTGCTGCAACTCTTGGGCACACTTCAAGCATGTGCA
Source organism: Primulina huaijiensis (assembly GCF_012295235.1). Lineage (NCBI taxonomy): Eukaryota > Viridiplantae > Streptophyta > Magnoliopsida > Lamiales > Gesneriaceae > Primulina > Primulina huaijiensis. The sequence goes on along the minus strand of NC_133311.1, from coordinate 21,289,213 downwards.
CATGTGCCCACATCTGAAAACCACGAAAAAAGATTTACAGCTAGTTAATTCTGGAACATCTGAATGATGTAAGCAAGAAAATAAACAAAGTTGATTTAATAGAAATTTCAATTTTACTATGAAGTACCTGTATAGAAGAGAATCGACTTGCCTTTTGTAGCATATGTAGCATCTCCCTCTACTACCTCGATTCCGTTGTCCATTCTTATCACCTGCATTGTCACGTAAAGGTGTTGTTTTCAATATCATGCATTTGTGTTATTAAAGAAAGAGACAATACATGTGCTGTACGCAGTAAATTAACTACTAAAATTTTCATGGGAGTTCATAATGGTAGGTAACCCACAAATTAAATACTAGATTTTTTTTTTCCAGTAGATACAGATATCATATATGAAGCAATGGTGAAAAAAGACCAATCACCTGGATGACTGGAGGTTATGGCTACCTCTTGCTTTATGGAAAGTTGTAACTTCATCTGCATGCTCATGCAACATTTAATCGATTTTCGCAGTTCAGATATCTCTTGATGTAGTTGATCCATGTGCCCTTTTAGATCATACAAGAGGTCCATTTCCTGTTTTTCCACGATCATTTTCTTCAATCACGTAAGTAAAGTAAATCCCTGACAAGTATACTACAAGAATATAAAAAGTCTGACTCACGTTTGCAGAATGGAGAGTACTAGATAGATTATGATCTTGTGAGTAAGGAGTGGATGAAAGAGATTGGTACGTAGAGGAAGATGCAACTGGATATGAATAATCACTCACGTCGTGACCTCCATGTTGGGGCCATGAAGGTGGGTGACTGGATGTGGTATCCAAGTAATCATTATATTGTTGTTGGGTTGAGCTTTCAGTTTCTTCATACTCATCATAATAAATACCGAATTCATCCCTTTCTTCATCTTGCACGTCCTCTACTTCGTCCTCTGCTTCTACTTCCTCAGATATTACAAGTTCCGAGTCCTTGTCTCGAGCTTTCTCCAAGGGAAATTGTTCTTCTTCTTGGGTCTGATTACTTATCAACGTGAACTGCCCTTGAGAGCGAGATAGCATAACCCGATCTATCTGCTCCCTCAGACTACTAGAAAGAAAACTAGAGACGGTTCCTCTGCACATTTTGTTTGGGGAAAAGAGTATATAAAATCAGACAGAACGCTTATTGGGAAATTTAATCATATACACAAGCTAGCATGGGATAATTAAACTCTAACTTTGCAGGTTTTACATTTGAATATACAGTTGGAAATCCTCTCTGTTTGGATTGTCCAATTCATCGTTCATACTCGACAACTTAATTGTTCTCCTCTAGGTGTTGGACACTGATAAAGATTTGATGAGGCGTATATATAAGAAAATAAATGGATTTATGTGATTATATTATAGTGGACATTAAGAAAAATGGCACCTTTGAAGTAGTGAACGAATCTCTTCATTTTCCGAGAATGGATCAAGCATCTCTTGATACCTTGCTTTTCTGAGATCTTCCCAATCACCACGAGGGCGTGATACCTCACAAATCCAGTCTGTGCTTTTCCCTTCTTCCCATCCAACCTCTGAATGAGAAACTTCACTTCCTGCTAAATGTGGGCTACCACATTCTTCTCCTTGCGAGTAAGCAGAATCTTCTAACGACTCATTATAATTGGCATCTGTAACCTGCAGGTTTGTGACCTCTTCAGGTTTCATGGCAAGAAAGCCATGGTGACTTTCCTTACAACTCTCAGAGAGAGGTAGATGTTCAATACCAAACAACTGTGGTGAGTTCTCCTGTACATTTTCTCTAGCTTTGTGGGAACCATGGTCAAAAGAATATTCTTTCGAAGTTGTAGAGCTTTCTTGGTCCATGCTGTTATCTGTCCCGAGTCTCGACATACTCTTTGAGTGAACAACTTCCTCTTTTATATTTTCCATTTCTTCTTGGTTGGATGTGGGTACGTTTTCTGTTACTGAAGTAGCATCATCTACTTCTCTGCATGAGCGGACACTTGAATCGAATCTCTCCCTGAAATAGATCAAGTAATTCAGTATAATTTGAGGTTATATAAGTTGGCACAAGTATCATAAACTGCCAATGATTTCTACGAAGTCTAGTAACTTACACCTACAAGTATATTCTCAAACGGGCATTATGCTTTAAAAATGGAGACAAATGGTTTCCTGAAGTGAAATTGGTGAAGGAGCAGACCTTATAAGGAAAGTGGAGGGTGGTGCTAATCTTTTTGGATCAGCTGGTTCTCCATTTGATTGACGGCGTTCTCTGGCTTCCAGGCCAAGGCGTAGAAATCTAACCCTAAGCAAAGCCTATTATCATTTTGAACAGAATCCGTAGTTAAACAAAGATTGAAATTGAGAATTGAATCACATATTATTCTAAACTTAATTAGTACCTGTATGCGGCCTCCATGAGAGTATTTGGAAACTGCTTTACATGCTTCGAGTGCTCGGAGCTCGTTGTTCCTATCACGCTCCATCTGCAAGAATAAATCTTGAAATGCCTGACGGCCCCGGATCATACGCGGTGAATTGATGACTGGAGAAAAACACCTCTGCTCCGATTGATCCGACGAGGTTCTAACATAAGACAATGAATCGCAGGTAATTCGATCATCAGTCAATTTCCTGATGATGTCGGCAACCCTCAGCCTCTCGTTCTCCGTGGCATCAGAATCTCTGCCTCGAGAAGAAGGTGGACCGCTGACAGCGGTTCTATCGGATTCCCAATCACCAATGGAATCTTCCTCATTTGAGACAGAGGGCGCAGGCGCAGGCGCAGGAACAACAATAATGTTGGGATTTCTCCTGCTACTGCACTTAGCATCGACCTCGAAGCATCGCCATTTCTGAACCATGGAAGAGACACCCACCAAACATGGAATCTCCACCGATGATGTCGGAGAAATATCGGATGATTTCCCAGTTCTATACTCACTAGGAAAAACCATTTCTCGAGCTCTTGCCCATTTATCTCCCCGGCGTGCGCCATGGTCATTGTTCTTGTTATAGTTGCGTTCATTGCTGTTGCTGTTGCTGTTGTGGTTGGTTTTGGTTTCTGCACTGCCTTGCCTTTGAGGATGGTGAACCCATAAATCTGTGTAGTCAGAACTATCGGGGCCGATGCGTGTGGCGACGAAAGGGTGATTGGGGATGCATCTACCAAATGGAGAGGAGCTTGAGATCATATCCAATTGAGAAGACGCTGTTATCATCATATAATGATGATGATGATGATGATATCGCTGATTCCAATATTTTGCTGGCTGCACCCCTGATTGATTATGTAATAAATGTTTGACCAATGATCCAATAATCAAGGATAAAATCACTCCAATCAATTCATTAATTGCTGCAAACTGGCGCTGCTTTTCTGAATAAAACACTTGATTCATTCAACATTGCATTCCCCAACGACCATGAAAAATTGTGACAAAATTTGGAAAGAACATAAATTTCCATAATGGGTAATCAGAAGATTGTTTTTTGCAGACAATTGAGGAAAAGAAATACCGTACCAATGGTTAAGAAAACGAATGAAATGGATGGAAAGAAAACGAATGGTTGTTTGGTTGTATTGCATTGTAGTTTACATTACTAGAATAGGAGGAGAAGAGGGGAGAAGAAAGAGGAGAGTCCTTGTAATAATATAAATGTGTACACCGTTGAATTAATACGCGTGTGTATATTTTAAAATTGTACACTTTAATATATACTAATTCTACAGCTCGATATTCAAATTTTTATTTGATCCCATTTGTCTTAACAATGCATAATTTTTTATATAACAATCTATATTTTCTTGATAACATAAAAAGCTATAAAATTAAATTAGCATATGTGGATATGCGTTTTAAACACTTGCAAATATTTTATAATTAATGATTCGGAATTTTAATCTTCAGCCCATTTCTGATCAATTTCAGGGGATTGAAGTAGTTGTTTGTAGAGACAGTTTGTTAGAGATTTAGAACAATTTGGTAGATTTTGTCAGTCCCTTCTGTGATAATAAAATATTACAACTTATATTTTTGTATTTAATCTCCATAAGTGTGTATAATTGCATCTCTATGGAGAGAGAAACAAAATGCAAATACATAAGTTGAAGTGTATATATAAAAAGAAATTCAGACAATGTATTATAATGGGTGTCTCAGAAGGATATGGCCGTGGTCGTATTAACTAGTACAGTATATTAAACATTAATTGACATAATTGCAGTGCAGTATATTAAACATTAAGGGACGTTTGGTTCATGTGATAAGGTGGGTTTATTTTTTTTAATCCACCTTATTTCTCGTTTGGTACGCGTGATTATTTAACCAAGTCAATCCTTCTTATAAATGATAAGGTTATATTAGATATGTTAAAATAATACCTCCTCACCCTTAGGATTATTTATCTCACTCTTAATCCATCTTATTTTTTCAATTTTACCTTTCTCCTAAATTCAAAATCATCACCACTTCCTTCCACCGACCGTCCACCGGCAACCGTCGGCCACCGCCGGCCGCCGCCGACCATCTCCGCCGACCACCGGCGCCGCCGACCACCACCGCATATTCCGACCGACCACCGCCATCCGCCGCCGACCTCCGGCCGCCGCCGCCGTCGCCGACCACCGCAGCCGTCTCCGGCCGCCGCCGCCGCCGCCGCCGCCGGAATGGAAGAAGAAAAAAAAGAACAAAGGGCAATTTTGTCATTTCATCAAAAAATTAAAAATTATCCTACACTTAAAAATCATATCAAACATAATACAATTTTACATTATATATTACATTTCTATCACAATCATTTCTTTTATCATTTACATACTAATCATTAGTTTATTTTATCCTCCAAACCAAACGTAGCCTAATTGTTGCATCACAAGTGGAGTCCTGCTAAAGAAGTTCCGGAAACTGTTTTTGTAAGACCCGGAAATTTATATGTTAATTATGATTTTGACTGGTCTGGGTGGCATTTCAGGATTAACAAAGATCAAACAGTCCATGCATTCAAGAACAAAAACTTGTCCATGAGCAGATATGATTTTTTTCCAAATGTGGCAACTACACGTATAAATTAAATGTCTGAGATGATAAATCATAGCTAGGTTCACTGAAATTACAGACAATTGATTTAAACGAAGGTGGAGAGGGTTTGCTCATTTCTCCTCAAATTTCTTTCCAACCATTAGCCCGTGGTTTAGACAACCACATTTCCCAGTTCCTTGTGGTAAGGACTTCATTTTGGCATTGTTAGTTCTCGTTTAACTATTGGCTCTGTAAATGCTGTTATCTTCCGTTATTGGATTATAGCTTAGATTCTTGTTTCCTGGATTAGATACACAAATACTTATAGTTTGTTTACTTTCTGTGTGTGTTTGGACAGGAGTGTAATGGTAAATATAAATATGTCTGTTTAAACTCTGTGTCTCTGTGGATATGAATGATGTGAACTCTGATGCGACTTCTTTTGTTTACACATGCACATGATTGGGGCGAGGCTAGTGTTAGCAGAAGTTCTCGATTTTTGTTGGACGATGATACTGGAAGAGCCTCGATATCCAATCGTGTTTGAAAAATCATCGTTGCTAATGGTCAACGACGGCCGACTTAGTCACGGCGATAAAATTAGCGAGGGAACAAACCGTCGCAAACTTTTTTTTTTTTTTTTGTAGTGAATATTTTTACTTTGAACATACAAGAATCCTGATATGGACTGAGCGAAGACGTTTAAACGATGATGGAAAACTACTCACTCACTAAAGGCAGCGTATTTCACACTAAAAAAATTCTTATTAATTAGAATTTTCTCTACAAAAATATTTATTATATAATTTTCTATGTCGAAATTTGATGAATTTTTCTTTAAAATGCCACTGAGTTATACCATGAATAAATCATTAATTAAACCATTATATTAACTAATGCAAGTTTTTTTTCTTTTTAAATCAAATTTCTTGGTAGGTTCCAATTTACATTTTTTTATTCGTAAACCAATATTAATGTGTATTTGATTTCGGATCTAGTAATATAAATACAATTATTTTTCTCGTTAAAAATAAATTATCTTAGATTAATTTAAAAATGTTATATGCCGGAAAATTCTATTTTAAAAAAATATTTTCATAAATATTGTTTTAATTTATTCAATTTTTAAAATGGTATTGTTATGAATTTAAATTAATTTATTTTATTTTAATATTCATACATTGTACTATTTATTAAAAAATGTTATAAATATATATTTATTATTTTAAAAAGTTAATCATGACACAAAAAATATTAGGATTTTTTAGATGTAAATAACGAATTTTCTTTCATTTTATTCAAAATTGGGCTTCAAACCTTTAACAGAATACCTTTGGTGGGCTTAAATAATATCTTTCATTGGGCTTCAAAGGAATATAATATTTTTCTTAATGGGCTTCAACAATCTGTTTTAGTGGGCTCCGGTGGCCAAACGCTATATAAAATCTACAGCTAGGGTTTCAGCATTCCCGTATTCCGTGGAACTAATTCTCTTGGCCGTCGAGTGTCTTCTTTGCAGCCAAATTTCTCCTCCAACAAGGTTATTCCGATTTCTCTTCTTAGTGATCACTGCCTTCTGTTGTACTCTTCGAGATTGATTTGTGTTTTTTTGGTTTTAATAGTATTTTTCGGATGATTATGGTTGCCTACGCTTAAATTTTGAGTTGTACTCTACGTGTTTATGTACTTTTTGTCTTTTGTTATCATTTGTCGGCTTTTTATGATTTTGGTAAAGTTTTTTTCAGAATGCTGGATCTTTGATTTTTGCGTGACTCGAATTTCTGATTAATGAAACATTTTCAAAGGAAAAAAATCGTTATTGCTGTCGAATTCTACGCGTGGATAATCTTTTTAGTCATTTGAGCAAAAAGTATTGGATGTCACTAATTATTATGTTTCACTGTTGCAGTTATCACTGTTCACCACTCACTTTTAGCATGTATTTGACAGTGTTTTGGCTTTTGAAGAATGGAATCACAAATCAAGCATGCGATAGTGGTGAAGGTGATTGGAAGGACTGGGTCCCGTGGGCAAGTGACCCAAGTGAGAGTCAAGTTTATTGATGACCAGAACCGATTTATCATGAGAAACGTGAAGGGACCTGTTAGAGAGGGTGATGTTCTTACTCTCCTTGAGTCCGAAAGAGAGGCACGCAGGTTGCGGTGAGGAGGAGGTATCTATATATTCTAGTTTTATATGATCATTTCCATGTAAGCTTGTTGGTATTTTCCAGACATCAGCAACTGGCACTCCCTGCTTCTTTTTTGCTTGACCCTTGCTTGTCTTTGATTGAATTTGGATGAAATCTGTTTTGATCGCGCATAAATCAAATGTCTGGGTTTTTTCTCATACCTACCTATACATTGTCCACTTATCTTTGTTAATATGTATGTATGGGGTTGTCCAAAAGCATCCCGACCTAAAATAATTATATCATTACCAACAACATGAACAAACAATCTAAAAATAACAATTAAAATGGGAAACTTCTTACCTTAGTTAGATGAGACATAGCCGTTGCGTCATACCCTGCTCCACTCATCAATACAGGAACATCATTCTCGCCACTCATTCGTTTCAAAGCAGCAAAAGCAGCTGGTTTTAGCTTGCAACTCAAACCAGGGTCGCAGATCACTCCATTTGCATCATGTTGAAATGATCGAAACTTTTAAGTGTGCCATAATTTACCTCTTGGCACAAGTGTCAAGACAACTGAGGACCCAAATCTCACATCTTCCGTTCAATAACAACATAGGAGTGAATGCCTATCGCATATTTGGTGTATTCTCTTCGACACTTCATTGATAATAGATTCTCGTCACAGGTCATCCATAGCACGAATATCAACAGTAAAGGTTACCGGTTAAAAAGTAACATAAAATAAAATCTCATTTTCCTAAAATTCTTTAGAGATGAGTTTTCAGGACCTATTGTGCTTGCCCGCCCAGGAATTACATTACTTGCACTTGGCCATGTTGAAATGTCTCCGACAGTACAAGCAAGGGATCCTGCAAGAGTTTTTACTGTAGATGCTGTGAACTTACCATCATAGGACAAGTAATCCTCAGGTTGTTTACAAAGACTTTCCAGGAACACAATCTGTTCAGCAGCTGCAGCCAGAGGATCCTGCCGCATCGTCATAGGGACAGTTCCTGCATGCCCTTGTGAACCTTTCAAAGTTGCATTTAAAATCATGAACAACAAGCTTCACTAAGAACCAGAGGAAACTGTGGAAGTTCAAAAAGTAATCAAATGCGACAAAAGCCCTTGCTTTTAAACATACCACTTGTGCATTATACATGCTAAAATGTATTTGAATTTGTGTATATTTCTTGGTTATCAGTTTACAATAACTCGCAACTGAAATTGGTGAAGGCAATGTGCATTAAAAGAATCGTGTGATGCATATGCATTGCTCGATTGTCTGTGGTATATGACGCCATCAACAAAATGATATCGAGACAGGACAAGCTAATAATACGGAAGCTTTTGGAAACCCTAATACAAAACTCCTCTTTACAGCCGCGGAATCAGAAAATGATGAATTCTTGGTTATCCAGATTTCATGTACAAAGTCAATGAGTCCAAACACAGCATAGCTGTTTCCCGTCGCCATGTCCAATGCTTCAATTTGATATATATATGAACTACACGGTGTCGGAGATTTCCTACTGAAATTATTGTATTATATTAATTTTTTTTCCTACTTATAAGTTGAGTCATGACATAAATTAATAATGTATATAGTCCATGCAGATTACAAGTATAGAATATATTAAATAGATGGAAGATGAATTAATGCAGAAACCACTATAATTAATTAATTAGTGATCGAAGGCAAACAAAAAAAAAGAACAAACATTGCCCACAACACAAACTTCATCATTATTGTTTTAATAATTAAATTAGATTAGATGAGACATGACGGCCTCCATTACTTTCATGTTTTGGTGGAGAGAACACTTTTTAATCAAGAAATTTCGAAGAAGGTCGAACATGGATCAAGTCTCTTTCAATATCAACAAATAAACCAAAGCTCGTTAATTTTATATATGAGTGCTATTTGCTTTGGCATACTCGTGATGTCCCTACGTACGTGCTCAATAATTGTATTGAATTCACCTGACTTGGATGGTCATTTGCAGAAAATATTGTAATTACTTGGTAGTTTCGGCATTAATTGACCAAGACATTTGGAAAGAAACTCCCAACCACAGTCCTCACTCACTCCTTCAAATGTTGTTAAATAAGTCAGTGACGGAAACCAAACTCTGCCATTCATCGTTCTTCTCTTCACTCCTTCCTTCCGGCCGGCCGGTACGTATTGAGCTACTACTTGTGTTTGATGATCGATCAATAATATATATGTGTGTGTGTAGGTGTGTTATTGATTCAACGTGGCAAAGGAATTAAAGAGATGGGAGGCTACCAATCCAAAGCAGAGAACCATGAGAAGTTAAGGATGCTCGAACTAAGAGCAACTCAATTTCTTTCATCATCTCGTAAGTATTAAGAAGTTTTTTTTTATTCGATCAATTTTGTCTATATTTACAATTGAGAGAGCCACTGTTCATGCATTGATTTTTTTCCCCTCAACAATAATATTTGGTTGTCCATGATCTGCTTTTCTAAAAATTAATCTCAGAAAGCTATTAATTGTAGCCAAATGGATCCAAGGTTTATCGAGAACAAAAAAAAATGTTATATGATTAAAATAAAGTGGGTGGGTGAGAGGTGGACGTAGTGGTCCGTCTGGGCCAGAAATTTATTATATCGTATGGAACATGCATGCATAATCCCTTCGTACATCTTATAAGCTTTACAATTTTATAACTTGTGGGGTGTGAAAAAAAACATATATTATGCGTTTTTATTTGACGTTTGTCAATTGAATGATACCTAAATATTAATAATTAATTATAGCTTAACTTGAATCCACTGAAGCCTAAAGTACGTAGAGAAATTATTTTCATCTCGTACGCGTGCAATAATTAGAAATAATTTTTTTTCAATAGAATTTGAAGAAGCAACATAAACTTTGAAACAAATTTTTTTAGCTTTCTGGCTATTTTATTTAATTTTATTAAAATTAAAAGTTCCACTATATATATATATTTTTTAAAAGCTCGCATTTATAAATTTACATTTAAAATATTCTTATTTATTTGACCATAAACATAATAATATAACATTTAAAAATGATCTTAAATATTTGATAGTAAAATAGCGCATTTTAAAATAACCAAACATTTAAAATCATACGTGAACATAAACGTATAAAAATCTTAAAATCATCAACATATAAAAATGCGTAACTCCTCTCAAAACACATGAATCAATATGCGGAAAAATAATGGTCCTCGGGTCGTATCACCGCACATGCCGCCTGCCTACTCAGTGTTCGGCACCTCTGGTTCCCTGATCAAAATGCTCACCTGCATCACACACGCCTAGTGAGTCTAAAGACTCAACGCACCTGTACCAGTAATAGCAAGTACATATACGTAGCACACAACAGTGAAAAATAGCATAATAAACATACATTTCATGAGCTTATAAACATGAACATGAACGTCTTGTGTAAAATCGTAACGTGTCAAAACATGTCTCATCATGTTATCATATCGTATGCGTAACCGTGACCTGTCAAAACATGGTAACAGCATGTATCATCGTATCAGCATATACGTTTTAAAATCTTAATTTGAATTCCGTTCATTAGCTGTGACTTTCGTATCATCATGTCATCATGTCAGTCGATGGATCCATCTACGTGTAACCGCGGTACCCGGCGGCGAGGATCATCAGCGACGGCATTACCCGCCCACTGAGTCCGGGCATTACATGTCATCGTGTCATCGTGTTAGTCACAACTAAATCACTTCTTTCAAACCGTGTCATCATGTTCATCACTTAAATAAAAACATGCGTATACGTAATTTTTCCTTTAAACCAAGCATGCACCATAATTATCATAATAACGTAAAAATCGTAAACGTGATGCATAAACATTTAAAATATCATGAATTTGTGCTCAGGGCGCTGCCAGTACAAAAACCTCACCCCAGGTGAAAAATGACTATTTTGCCCCTTGGAACCCAAAAATTATCGTTTCAACCCCTGGACCTCTAAAATTGACCCGAAGCTTACCAAACTCCTTAAAATATCCCAAAACATATTTAAAAGTATTCCTAGACGTAAACTCGAGTCCATATTACAACTTAACCGATTCGTTTTAAAGCTTGGACCGGAGTCCGCTTTTAACCCGAATCGACTCAAAATTTACCCAAATCTTCTCCAACCTTTTTCCATATCTTAAAAACACGTAATAGCTCCTAAAATTATAACACCCAGCCCAACACTCTCGGCTAATAATCCAGACCCTGCACAAAAGCTCTCGGCCCCTTCCAAAATTCACACCTTCGATCACCTCCTCTTCCAAAACTCACGCCACCAGCCTCAACCGATGTACCAGCCATGAACCAACCTACCATGGACCTAGACCAGACTCTAAGGAACCTCTTAGTACTGAGCCACCAGCCCCATGCAATCTACATCACAACTAGGAACCGAGAATCACCAACAAGCCTACAACCGGGACCAACTCGACCCTACATGGCACGATCGATTGTCCCTTCGCTCCAGCGTGGTTCGAGCCGTTCCAGACCCCAATACAGACCCACCAGGGTCTGGTCCAGGGATGGGGAAGGCCCTTGCACGGCTGGTGTAGCAGGGCACTTGGATCGAACCCTCTCACCATCTCACATTCGATCGGCCATCGACCTTTCACCCAAACCCGACCAAGTTCCACCCTCTAGCGCCTAAACTTCAACAACCACTATCTGTACCTCCCATTACCATCATAATACAGCAGCCCTTGCACAAAAATCAGAAAGGAACGTGAGCAGCAACATAAGAATGCAAGAACACATGAAAAATTCGATAATCCTTCCTACACATGCTTAGATCGAGAGTTTTACATTCATAAATACATAAACATCAGTAATATAACGTGGATGATGCGAGAAAGATGTTACAAAGCGTGCCTGATGTTGATCGACGACCAAAACAAGAGGAGGAAGACCGGGGTGAATTTCTCCTTTGCAAGGAATGAAGGCCGAAGGTTTTTCTTTGAGCTGCGGATGAGAAAAACGAGGGTGACAGCAGCTGGGGGAGGGTGTCGGCTGTTTGGAGAGATTAGGTTTAGGTTAAGATAAGTTTTAGGGTTAATTAGTATTATTTAAATAGCTAACAAATGACTAATGGGCCTTAATTGATAATTAAAACTAAATAAAAGATTTTAGGTCCAACAAGCTTAAAAGTAGGCTCATTAAATCCAAACGCACTCCCGAAAAATATTTCGTGTTGGAAAGATTTTGAAATTATTAGTCGAACCCTTAAAAAGTCCCTCGATTCGATAAAATTTGCGTACCGATAAAAATAAAATCCTACGGTTAAAAATACCCAGAAAAATTTCATTTTTGAAATATACACTTAAAAACACCTTATTTAATTAATAAAAATTAATCATGTAATTAAAATAATTTTCCTGAAAATTCTCCGGTCTCCGTTCCTCGTTCGAACATGAAATGCACTTAGAAACCCTAATACATGACCTTTTAAAATTTCAGGAATTAAATCCTATCATGCATGAATTATGCATAAATTGCAAATAAATAATTAAACATATAATTAAAAATAAAAATACTAGATTGCATGCACTTAGGTTACGCGAATGAAATTCCTGGACCTTACAATTCACAATTCTAAAAACATTATCTCTTTGAAACAAATTTTTTTAGCTTTCTACCTATTTTATTTACTTTTATTAAAATTAAAAGTTCCACTAANTGATTTTTATTTAAACGATGATCGAAATATGAATCCTTTATTATTTCTAAAAAAAAGTTAATAGCTCAACCAAGGGCTATTCATCTTTGGAAAAGCAGTACTGTGCGTTTAATATATATATATATAACGGTCGAGATGGTTTTTGCACAGAAGCAAGATATCTGAGTGGGTGTGTTCCTCTGCACAAAGCTGCATTGAAGGGTGACTGGGAGGCTGCTAAAAGCTTGTTGGCCAACGATATGACATTGGGTAACTCTCGCATATCAGAAGGGGGGGAAACTGCATTCCATATAGCTGCTTTGGAAGGGCATGGCACTTTTGTTGCTAATTTACTGGAAATGATGGGCGACAAATCTTCCCTTGTTCTGGAAATACAGAATCAAAAGGGAAATACTGCACTCAGTTTTGCTGCCGTCGCTGGGCATGTCCATATAGCTGTTTTGATGGTACAGAGGAACCAAAAATTGCCCACGATCCGTGGTGATGGTGGTGTCACTCCACTCTATATGGCGGCTTTTCTAGGCCACCACGACATGGTCGATTATCTTTTCCCATTATCCGGTTTTGAGATGTGGAATGCGAACGATCAAATTGAGCTTCTCACGACATCCATCGCCTCGAAGTTGTATGGTGAGTAATTAACTCGGTTTCATTTTATGCTCATAATTAAAAATTAAAAAAAAAGCATTTTAGGACAATATTTATATCTACTAAACAATTCATGGATGCAGATCTGGCTATGAGAATCTTACAACAAAATAACACGCTAGCTGGGGTCGAAGACGGCAATGGCGAGACACCTTTACAAGTGCTTGCACGGGATCCATCACACTTTCGTGGCCCTGGAGACACCAAGCAGCAAGGACTCAGTTGGGGAACCTTTGCCCGCTCAAGTTAGTGATTTTGCAAATATATTTCATTATACTAGTAATTACCAATACGTTGCTAAATGATATTTTTTGTTGTCTATATCCGAATATGTGTACAGTAGCTTCAATGCTGCCTCATAACATGACGTTGCCGAAGCAAGGCCTGTCGCGAGCGGATGCTGATTATGAATCCTGTGATGCATATACATTGCTCGATTATCTGTGGTATCTTACCGCATCACGCCATCAACAAAATGATATCGAAACAGGACGAGCTAATAACATGAAAGCTTTTGGAAACGCTAATGCAAAACTGCTCTTTACAGCCGCAGAATCAGCAAATGATGAATTCTTGGTCGAGCTGATTCGTCGTTATCCCGATTTCATGTACAAAGTCAACGAGTCCAAACACAGCATATTTCATATAGCTGTTTTGCATCGCCATGTCCAATGCTTCAATTTGATATATGAAGTACACGGTGTCAGAGATTTGATACTGACATATATAGACACCGAAGGCAATAACATAATGCACTTGGCCGGCAGGTTAGCCCCTCAAAATCAGCTAAATCTCATACCAGGGGCAGCCCTTCAGATGCAACGAGAAGTATTGTGGTTAAAGGAACTTGAAAAGTTGGTCAAACCATCATACGGAAACATGAAAAACGATCAAGACCAAACACCATACGATGTATTCATATCAGAGCACCAAGGCTTGATGAAAGAAGGCGAAAAAATGATGAAGCAGACGGCCAAATCATGCATGCTAGTTGCGATGCTAATTGCCACGGTGGTTTTCACAACTGCATTTACAGTCCCTGGCGGGTTCGACAACTCCGGTTCTCCAAGTCTACAGAACAAGAGTCTCTTTTTTGTTTTTCCCATCTCCGAGGCAGTGGCGACCCTAGCCTCTTTAACATCAATGCTGATGTTTCTGTCCATACTGACATCCCGTTATGCAGAAGACGATTTCTTGGAGTCATTGCCTTTTTGGATGGTGATTGGGGTTGCATCCCTTTTCGTGTCCATAGCCGCGATGGTGGTTTCCTTCTGCACCTGTCTTATTTTCTATCAACACGGATTAGCTTCAGTAACTGTTCTTCTGTTTTTCTTTGCTACCGTGCCGATCATTTTTATAGCCTTGAAGTATCCTCTTCTGGTTACCATACTACGTAGTACCTATAGTTGCAAGAGGTTATTTCTTTCAAACAATAGGTTGTTGTCCTAGAAAGCTATAATTTATATAGTATAATTAAATAAAAAATTGACTGCATCTCCTGTAGTACGTGTCCCGAAAGCTAGAGTACCGGACATGTCTTGTGCAGTCTAAGTTTGAAATCGTCAAGACTTTCTACTGATGTCTATGCTGTGTGCTTGAGTCGTCCGTCTGTCCACATTTTCCTGTCATACGCTGCATGCCTATTGAAAGTTAATTTGTTTAACGTAGAAGTACATAAAATATTTAGATTATGTGTATCGAATCTTAGATATTGTGTGTAGGTGTTGTAACAATTATCTACGACATACATCATAATAAATTAGTTAATCACACAAGTAAAGTTTTAAGATTAAAACAAGACAGAATAGATTATGCATAAATACTAAACTTGTGTGGTGTCTCATGACAAAATATTCACTAAAAAATTGTAAATAGTTTACAAAATTAATACTAGTGAAACTACAAAAAAACATTCTTCCTTAACAGGTCAAGGAAGTAAAATGCATTCAAATAAACAATTACAAAACCACATATGCATCGTTTGTATTTCCAAAACCTCATAGCCACAGGTAATTCTTCGACAAACACTTTACACGAGTGTTGTCTTCGAGTATCTCCAACATCTTACAACAACACAACAAAAGAGCATAGGATCAAAGATGGTAAAGTGGGTGACTTCATCGTAACAAAGCGAACCCAGTCGAAAGATAGATCCATTCGCTGAGCTTTGAGCTCCTATGACAAATCATGATATCACTACAACAAAAATGGCTTTCCGCAGCGCGCATATGGGCTTTTCGCAGCGCGTATTGCACGCTGCAAAGTTGCAAGCCGTCGAAAATTCAAGATTTTCCGCGGCGTACATGTGCACGCTGTTACTACTATTATTCACGGCGTGCATTTGTACGCCGTTAATACAACTATCCGCAGCGTGCAATGTACGCCGTTGATATTTGTAGAACATCTAAAATGTAGCGACGGTTTTTGAAAAAACCGTCGCTAATCAGCGACGATAAAAAACCGCTCACGCCGTCGCTAATTTCGCGAAAATTTATACTCCGTCGCGAAATTAACGACGGTATTTAAATGTAGAAACCGTCGTTAAATTTTTAGTAAAAATAAAAAAAAATTACTTTTGTAATTTAGTAATTTTAATAAAAACTACAATACAACTATGATAACAGTACTCATTATCTTAACTAACACATAAAAAATTAACCAAAAATATAAACAAAAAAAGATAACTAAACCGAAACTTAAATAGAGAGAAAATTTTGAAGTGTTGAGAAGTGGTGTGTAGGAAACTGGAACGGAAATCCGATATTTAATTTATAGATAATTTGCGACTATTAGCGACAGTTGTCCAATAACTCGTCGCTATTAGCGATGGTAAAAATAAAAACGTCGATAATAGCGACGGTTTTTGTTTAAATTGTCGCTGATTTACGGATAAACCGTCGCTAAAAGCGACGGTGATTTATTAAACCGTCGCCGATTTAAACTCGACGACGGTTTATTGTAAACTGTCGCTAAATATTGAGTAAACCGACGCCAAATTTAAAGTAGCGACGGTTTCACTAAAACCGTCACTAATTTAAAATTTCGGACCCATTTTCCGCAGCGTGCTAATAATATGCATGCCGTGAATGATATTATCGACGGCGTGTGATTAATGTACGTCGTTAATGTCTACACATGATTTTTTTTAAAAAAATGATTTACTTTTAACAGCGCACATAAACATGCACGCTGTTAATAATACTATTAACGGCGTGCATGTTTATGTGTGCTGCGAAAATATAATTTATTAACAGCACACATAAATGCATACTGGGGATATTACTATCTGCAGCGTGCTTTTAATGCACGCCGTTATTTTTTCAAGTGCAAGACTATTAACAGCGCACATATGGGTGCATGCCGTGAAAAGTCGTATTCGCAGCGTGCTTTTAATGCACGCTGTTGATGACGTGCTGCGGAAAATCATTCTTCTTGTAGTGTATGCACATACTAGGTACTCTGTTTTACTGGTCCGTTAACTGTTCACACATGAATGTCTTCTCTTATTAACAATAACCCTTCATAAAATATAAAATATATAATTATATTGAATAGAATATTCCTCAAGTTTAAAACTTTATCACAGACTCCATGATTTAGGAAATCCCGATACGGGATCATGCTTATGACCCGTGGATTGTAAAAAAAAAAAAAAAAATTCATGAGCCAATAAAATTTTCCCTTTTATATATAAATCGTATTTGTTCCCTTAAATATTATTTTAGAAGAGACAATTGGGACCCATTCTCGAGGCCTTTCCAGAGCCGCCGGAAGAGAAAAGAAGATATATAATTTCATGCATGTTCTTGGTGCACTTCAATAGAATGCTTTTAATTAAGCAAGAAATTTCACAGAGGGCCCATGTTGGAACATCCACCTAATTTAAGTCTTCTAATTTAAGTCTTCTTATATATATACACACCAAATGCTGGCCAAGAAGATTGCCCAAACGACAAACAACAAAAAATAATTAAACAATTTTACAATGGCTATATTATTAATCTAATGGGGATTTGGTACTCGTGATCATGTCGTTCCTACCCACTTTCTCAATAATTTGATTGAATTCATCTTGAATTATATATATGTATGAAATTAGTTGGTAGTTTCTGCATTGACCAAAACCCAATTAGAAAGAATTAAACTCCCAAAATCGCACTGATCACCACACTAGCTAGCTCCTCCAAGTGTTAAATAAGTCAATCAAGCCTGCAGTGAAGGAAAGCAAACTCGATCGACGCCATCATTTTCCGCTTCGCTACGTACGTAACTAATCCTTTTTCCCTTTATTAATTAACACCCTTTCATTCTTCACACAACAATTTCAAATACACACGTACACTCACATACAATTTCACTCCGCCGTCTGCGAAAAAAGTGTTATCCGGCTAGGCTAGGGCTATGTTAATATGTAGTACGTTGAGATTATAGATATTTTATGTGATCCCATGTTATTTGATCGAGACCAGATTGATTTGTATTTTATGATCATTATTAACGTGCATGCATGCCCTATATATATATATATATATACACACATATATATATGTAGGTGTGTTACTGATTAGAGAAATGGGTGGTTACCAATCGAAAGAAGAAGCGAACCATGAGAAGCTAAGGCTCGAACGAAGAGCAACTCGTCTACTTCTTTCATCATCTCGTAAGTACTACGTATTGGTAATTCGGTTAATACAGTTATATATATATATATATATGCGCTACTACACGTATACGTAGATACTAGGAAGAAACCCACGCATGAAGTTTTCCATCAACTTTATTTATTTGATTTTAAAATCATAGCTCTAAATTAATTTTATGTACAAAGGTTTAATTACTGCTTGCTCCAGCCTCCAGACACGGGCGGAGCCACATGTACAAATACCCGGGCTCCAATTTTTATTTTTATTTTTTTGAAAAATTTATATGTAAATTTTGTATAATTTTGGAATAATATGATATTAGTCTGGGTAAATTAATTTAAAATAGTAAAAAAATCTAGAGTTTAAATTAGGAGAAGTTGGTGAAAAATCACCAATCAAAATATTTCTTTGGGTTCACTCCCTACCCACAAAATTGTGGTACTATGTCGTACAAAATGTGGTACACTTCATGTGGAAATGTAGTACTAAAAAAGTACTCAGGAATTGAACACAAAAAAAATCGACGGTTGAGGACTGAAGACCAATTTCTCGTTTAAATTATAGTCTAGATCGACAGAACCAAATTTCTGGTTCCGTAACTAACTCCAGAACAAAAATTCTTATGATTAAAATAAAGCATGGCTGGGTGAGAGCTACGTGGGTTCAGTGGTCCAGGGAGGACCATAAATATCCTTATGATTGTTTTTAGACGGAAAGATTCGAGTGGATTTGATTTCAAATATATATCTCAAATTCATTTAGTTCAAAATTTAATTGAACTATTTGAAATCACTTATGTTAGGAAAAATTAGGATTTTGATTTTGTAAGTTTGTATGTTTTGGAATTTATTCATATGACTTATCAAAATTTGTTTTTCATCTAATAACTTAGATTTTCTTTTATTTAATATTTATTTTTGTGTCCAAAATATTAAATTCAAGATAATATTGTTTATTTAATATTAATGTTATCATACGTCACTTATATGACGATAATAAAACATATATTGCATATTGTTGGTGTGCAATAATTGACATTGTCGAGTAGAGTAATCGAAACGTAGCATTTGAGTCGCGGTTTAAAATATTTGAGTTGTAACGTTACCACCAGCTATAACTTTTGGTAAAGCGATAAATACTCTATTCTAAAATTGGTGTCAGAATAAAGGTCACAAATTTGATTTCATTGATCGCAAGAAGTGCAATAGGGAGATTGCTAGTGTGCAACAAATGTCTTTAATGGATAGCATAATCAAAACGTGACATTTAAACTGCTGTAAAATTTAAAAAATTTGAGTTGTACTGTTACCACTAGTTATAATTTTTGATAAAACGACAAGCGCTTGGTCCTACACATATGTTAAAATCAACATAATAAAAAAAGCTTTTTTCCTCATATTTTAAATATTGAGTGTCGTTCTTGTTTATTTTTTCCTTTATTTTGGCTTTGTTGATTTTAATTTTTAATGTATATAACATGGACTTTATTTGTATCATATGAGCAATGTAAAAAGAATCTATGTCAAATAAACAATATTCGTTGAATTTGGTTATTTACGGTAAAAAAATATCATAAACAAAAAATTATCCAAATTATTAGATCAAAACTAAACTTTAATAAATTACATAACTAAAATTCAAAACATATCAACTTACAATACTAGCTAAAATCCTAAATTTATCCTATGTAACCTACTATGCATGTATGATCCCCTCGTATGTCTATTATAATTCTCACAATTGATTTTATAACTTGTGGCGTACTGATTGACAAAACATATGACGTATATTATGTCTTTTTATATGACTTTTGTTGATTGTATTATCATTAATGATTGATTATAAATCAACTCGAGTCAATGGAAAATTATTTTAAAAGTTCATTTTTTTAACATATGTTTTCTATTCATAATTTCGTACGCAATAGTTAGAAATAATTTTTTTTAAAAGAGAATAATTTGAACTGAAGCAACACATACTTCAAAACAATTTTTTTAGCTTTCGGCTTTCTGGGTATTTTATTTACTTTTATAAATTTTCCACTAAACACCATTTTTTATTTAACATTATGCTTTAAAATAGGGTAAATACGCAATTTTGGTCTAGTAATTTTTGAATTCCTTTAAATTTTTATATAGTTTTTAAAAATCAAGATCGAATATCACAACTCTTTTTTAAATTATAAAAAAAAAATATTTTGAATTCCACTAGATTTTCATAAAATTCTAGATTGAATGTCTCTTAATTTTTGAATTCCCACGAGACAAAGTACCATTCACGCCAACAACAGCTCGAAATAAAAGTATTATTTTTCAGTGTAGATATCGATTGGACTGACTCATCTCATATGAGACATTCTCTTTTTTAAATTAAAGTGGCATGAAAAAAAATAAAGTGTAAAAGAAAAATATGGTACATATTATTGTATGGTTGTTAGGGAGTGACTCGATAATCATAAAAAATATTTACCACAATACAAAAGTTTGTCCGTAAAGAAAGTTTAAATTTGATAAATACTATATATAGATATTAACGGTCGAGTTGGTTTGTGCGCACGCAGAAGGAAGATATCTGAGTGAGTGTGTTCCACTGCACAAAGCTGCACTGAAGGGTGACTGGGAAGCTGCTGAAAGCTTGTTGGCCAACGATATGACATTGGGTAAATCTCGCATAACAGAAGGGGGGGAAACTGCATTACATGTTGCTGCTTTGGAAGGGCATGGCACTTTTGTTGCTAATTTACTGGAAAAGATGGGCGACCAATCTTCCCTTGTACTGGAAATAAATAATCAAAAGGGACACACTGCACTCAGTTTTGCTGCCGTCGCTGGGCATGTCCATATCGCTATGTTGATGGTACAGAAGAACAAAAAATTGCCCATGATCCGCGGTGATGGTTGTGTCACCCCACTCTATATGGCGGCATTTTCAGGCCACCATGACATGGTCGATTACCTCTTCCCATTATCCGGCTTTGAGATGTGGAATGAGAACGATCAAATTGAGCTTCTCACGACATCCATCGCCTCTGGGTTGTATGGTGAGTGATGAACTCGGGTTTATTTTATCTCCAAAAAAAAAAAGAAAAGAAGCATTTTTGCACAATATGTATAACTACTAAACAATTCATGGATGCAGATCTGGCTATGAGAATCTTACAACAAAATAACACGCTAGCTGGAATCGAAGACAGCAATGGCGAGACACCTTTACAAGTGCTTGCTCGGAATCCATCACACTTTCGTGGCCCTAGAGACACCAGGCAACAAGGACTCAATTGGAGAACCATTGCCCGCGCAAGTAAGTGATTTTGCAAATATATTCCATTATGTTTGTAATTACATATACGTTGCTAAATGATATTTTTTGTTGTTTATGCTCCAGTGCTACCTCATAACATGAAGTGGCCGAAGCAAGAACTGTCGCCAGCAGATGTGGATGATGAATCGTGTGATGCATATACATTGCTCGATTATCTGTGGAATATTACCGCATCACGCCACCAACAAAATGATATCGAAACAGGACAAGCTAGTAATACGGAAGCTTTTGGAAACGCTAATGCAAAACTGCTCTTTACAGCCGCAGAATCAGCAAATCATGAATTCTTGGTCGAGCTTATTGGTCGTTATCCGGATTTCATTTACAAAGTCAACGAGTCCATACACAGCATATTTCATATAGCTGTTTTGCATCGCCATGTTCAATGCTTCAATTTGATATACGAACTACACGGTGTCAGAGATTTGATACTGACATATATAGACACTGAAGGCAATAATATATTGCACTTGGCCGGCAGGTTAGCCCCTCAAAATCAGCTCAATCTCATACCAGGGGCAGCTCTCCAGATGCAACGAGAAGTATTGTGGTTTAAGGAAGTCGAAAAGTTAGTCAAACTCTCATACAGAAACATGGAAAACAATCAAGGCCAAACACCACACGATGTGTTCATCTCAGAGCACCAAGGCTTGATGAAAGAAGGTGAAAAAATGATGAAGCAGATTGCCAAATCATGCATGCTCGTAGCGATGCTAATTGCCACGGTTGTTTTCACAACTGCCTTTACAGTGCCCGGTGGTTACAACAATGCCGGTTCTCCAAGTCTACTGCACAACAGGCTTTTTTATGTTTTTCCTATCTCTGAGGCAGTGGCAACCCTATCCTCTTTGACATCAATGCTTATGTTTCTGTCCATACTGACGTCTCGCTATGCAGAAAATGATTTCCTGGAGTCATTGCCTTTTTGGATAGTGATTGGGGTGGCATCCCTTTTTGTGTCCATAGCCGCGATGATGGTTGCGTTCTGCACCTGTCTTATTTTCTATCAACACGGATTAGCACCAGTAACTGTTCTTTTGTTTTTCTTTGCTACTGTGCCGGTCATGTTTATAGCCTTAAAGTATCCTCTTCTAGTTACCATACTACGTAGTACCTATAGCTGCAAGTGGTTATTTCTTTCAAAAAGGCGGTTGTCATAGCTAGCTACGTATAATTTGCATGATACGAATATTGACTGCACCTCCTGTGCCACGAAAGCAAGAGTACCGGGCACGTCACATGCAGTCTACACAGTGTGGTCAGCTCGTACTGCCAAGCGGTTTGAAGCTTTCTATTGATATCTTGTTTAGGAAGATTCAGATCTTGGGGAAGACACTCATACTCCATGTATAGCGTCTACTCCAGGTATCCACATGATTATAATTTTCATCTACCTAGTTAGGATTGTATTATCATTTGGGTACGGTCAGTGTAATTAAATCTATAAATTTTTATTTATCGATAGAAAAAATTGTCTGCTTCCTATTATCACGAGCAACAACATTAAGTTGCCTTTCTAAGATGTTATTGACGAATGAAGATCCTTACACTTGCCACAAAGTTGCATACTTATCTTCAAAATGAATATTTAGTGATCCACCTTTAACTGGTAAAAATTACCCAGCTGGCCATTTCATCTGTCTCCCTCCAAGCACATGTAAGTGGAGATGGTACACGGATTGACCTGAATTTAAAGAAAACACGATGTTATCATTTTTGGATAGCTCAGGTCGTAAATATTAATACATCACAACTTCAATCCATTTATTAATTTATTACATATAAGTAAGTGGTAAGGTGACCTTGGAATAAACAGTGATACTTTAATTTTCTTGCCGGGATGATCCCTTTGTTTGAAAAGGTTAGACAGGGATGAGTGATCATTTTAAGGGTGCTATTTATCATCTGCATTACAGAAACGGGTGTAATATTCTTGTGCTAATGCCTTTGGGCTTTTCAGGCTCGGTAGTATACTATCATATTCCATGACTTGAAATATTACCCTTACAATAACAAAAAAGAAAGACATTACAACCCAATCGCAATGTGCCAAATCATTTGAAAACATGTTCGTAACATTAACAAGAGGGAAGAGGATGACATTTTCAGGCTAAAATTGGGGCAATTTGAACATTTATTAAATGATGGGAACAAAATGTGACAACAAAATGGAAGTTAAAGGATGAATGATGAGGTTTGTAATAATACAATGATGAGGATCAAATACGAGACCAAATATGGGGGCCTGGATTAAATTTTTCCCTCTTCTGACAATGCTTTGAGCATAGGGAATTGGACACTCATTCTCACTTATTTCTTGTGCCCACACACTACACAGTCAAGAGCAAATAATCGAGAAAATAGAGTGAAACTTACAAGCAGATGGGCCACTGTTAATAACAACACGAAAACCATCTATGATGCCTTCTTTCTCAGCCACTATTTTCGCAGCATAAAGAAGGTGACCCAAAATCTCTCCATGTCTTTGATCTGCCTATTAAACACTAACAATTCTTGTTAAAGTTTATCACCGATCTGAATCTAAAAATCTTAGTATGATTTCTCTTCCGTGATCATACTGACATATAAATGGTGAAAAAAGTAACATCACTTGATTATCAATAAAATCTATTCATAATGGGGCTAATGCTGGTTGCAAGCAGATAGCACACAACAAAGGTACGATATCAAAGAATAATCATCATAAACAGTTGCCACAAATTTTATCCTTTACGCATATATTAAATATTGTTGCCGCAGCAAATTGTATCCTTTACGCATATATTAAATATTGTTCTAAAAGTCAAATTTCATACATTTTTTACCATCTTTCTGCTGCTATGTCTTGGCGTAAGAGTAAATAATTTAAAGTATGAACTGTGAACCACATATAACATCCATTAAGCATATGAAGCAACCAATAGTGACATAGTAAAACAAAGGAAGACACACCTTCCCAAGATGCGTTAAACCATCTCGTAACTTTGGTACAACAAGAACATGAACAGGAGCCTGTGGGCTAATATCTCGAAAAGCAAGTACCTTTTCATCCTCATATACAATGGTTGAAGGGATCTCCTTTGCAATAATCTTGTCGAATCTTGAAAGACATGAACGATAAAGCATCAAGACACACTCCAGACAGTACATACAAATATTATAAAATGACAAAAAAAAAACAAGTGAAACTCAATATCCTTAAAAATGAGTTTGAGGGAATTCTAGAATTTCTAGGGGGTGTAATAGAATGCGAAAAACACATGAAGTGATAGTATTAAAAAGGAAGAAAAGAAAATTGAACAGGATGCACCCCAACAGATTTTTCACAAGAGCCTACTATTAATCAATACAGCATTTCAAAATCCGTACAAGTTTAGGTCAATGCATAATGTTTCATCTTTCCTCGTTGTCTATTCCAAGTCCCAACTCTTGAAGAACAGTAGCACGAGAATAGTCTTGATATTAAAGGAGGAAGAAGGAAATGGAAAGACATGAATTCGAAACTACGAGGCACCAAAATTGGGACAAAATCAATCTCAACCACATAAAATTGCCTGAACTTATGCATGGATATTTTCATCCAAAAATAGGAAAAAGTTCACGTGAAATGAATCAATGCACTATTATCATCAGCCAGAATAAATGTTGATACATTGTTGGTGCTTCACTATCAGCATTGAGAGCAGCAGCCCTAGCAGAGGCCTCTTCATCACTTGCGCGTATAGATGAGAAGGCACTGAAAGATACATGATAAAGGCATGGTTAACAAAAACCTATTAAGTTCGTCAATATTTACAAAGAAACTAATCATGGGTAGCTGCAAGAGAACTCGTTTTTTCTCTGTGTAAATGACTTAAAAGGGAAAAAGCTTTTTTTAGGCGAAAGTTTTGGGTCAGCAAAGAAACTTAAAAGAGTTTTTTTTTTTTTAATGAAATTAGTAACTTTTTCTTAGAACTGAGCAATTGCTACATAAAACATTACCACATCACGAGCTTACTACCTCAAAAATCTTTCAAAAGAAATGAAGAACATGTTTCAATTGTAGGCAAACAACATAGGCAGGGAAACGACAACGAACTTCAACAAAGAAAAAACAATGCACGAAAAGAATTTTTTGAACGGAGCATGAGACAAATGATAGAAGAAACAATGGAGAATGAATCAATTCATTAAATTCCAGAAGCAGCCGATACAATCTTATATTAGTGTTGATATGTCAATATCCTACTATATTGCCTATAATCAAGTCAAATTACGTACAAATAAGGAAACAAATATCTAGAAATCAATTTACGATATCTGACAAAGTTTACTGCATATTCTAATCTTGATTTCCTTTTAACACTCCCCTCAAGTTGGAGTGTTGACACCCAACTTGCTAAGCAAGACTTCAAACTGCGTAGAACTTAATGGCTCAGTAAACAAATCTGCTTGTTGACCTGTAGTTCGAATATGAGCTGTACGAACTATCCCCTCTTGAATTTTTTCGCTTACCAATTGACAAGTCTATTTTTATACGCTTAGTTCGCTCATGAAAAACTGGATTTGAGGCTATATGCATTGCCGTCTGATTATCACAAAACAAAGTTACTGATTGTGTATGGTTTATTTTCAAATCTCAAAATATTTTTCAACCAAGTAATCTCACATGTAGTGGCCATAGAGCCATATTCTGCTTCTGGCTTCTGCACTTGAACGAGATATTGTTGTTTGTTTCTTAGACTTCCAAGAACAAGTGCTTGACCAAGTAAAATACAATAACCTGTAATTGACCTCCTTGTCTCCTTGCAACGAGCCTAATCAGCATCACAAAATGCTTGCAACTGAAGTGAACCTTTGGATGGCAGTAAGATCCCTTGCCCAGGCGTTTGTTTGATATATCTTAGCACTTTATGGGATGCATCGAAATGTGGCTGTCTAGGTTTGTCCATAAACTGGCTTAGTACATGTACTGCATAAGTCAGGCCTGGCTTGGTTACAGTTAGGTAGATTAATCTTCCTGCTAATCTTCTGTATGTAGCCGCATCATCCAAAAGCCTTCCATCGGATTGTGCAAGTGACATGTTCTTCTCTACAGGAAACCGAGAAGGTTTGGCACCTAAGAACCCAGTATCTTCCAAAATTTTCCAAGGCATATTTTCGCTGTGACAAGTTGATTCCATGTCGTGATCTTGAAACCTCTATGCCAAGAAAATTATTTAAGTTGCCCCAAATCCTTGAGTTCGAATTGCTTGGGCAAGAAAATTTTAGTGTTCTCTATATCCTGCAAATCATTTCCAGTCAATATCAAATCATCAACATATACCAGTAGTACCAAAAAACTACCTTGATGACTTCGGACGAATAAGGAATAATCAGATTTAGATTTCTGGTATCCTGCAGCTTTGAGTGCATCAGACAACTTGATAAACCACTGTCTAGAGGCCTGTTTTAATCCATAAATTGATTTGTGAAGTTTGCAAACACGTTTCTCCCCCTTTCATCCGAAACCAGGAGGAAATGACAAGTATACTTCTTCAAGTTCACCATTGAGAAATGCATTATTAACATCTAATTGATGTAAATGCTAACCGCACAAAGCTGCAACACTAAGACAGACATGAGCTGTGACCATTTTGGCCACCGGAGCAAAGGTTTCCTTGTAATCTACTCCAATTTGATTATAACCTTTGGCCACCAACCGAGCCTTATACTGCTCCTCTGTCTCATCAGCCTTTAATTTTATTTTATACCCATTTGGCCATTTACAAGCAATTGGTCTTTTATGAGACAGCAACAGGACCAAACTCCAAGTCTCATTTTCTTGAAAAGCGGTTATCTTATGTTGCATAGCTTCACGTCATTTGGAGTTTTTAATAGCCTGAGAAAAGCTAGTGGGTTCTTTGAGGAGTGTGAGTGTGGTAGTATATGTTTAACGAACAAGAGAAATGTTATCACAAGATAAAAATTAGAGAGAGGATGAACAATACCCGAAGTTTGGGCCAGATTCGGGGATGATGCTGGTTCGGTCCTTGAAGGGAGAGCCATCTCAAGGTGCAAATCCTATAAATATTGAGGAGGTTTGATGAAATTGCCACATCGAACTGGTTGGAAGGGTTGAATCGATGACCAGGATGGTGGAGTAATAGTTTGGCTAGGAGATGGTGACAATTTTGTAACACCGTGCATATGCGACGAAGAAGGAACATACAAGTCATTAAGGCCCATACAAAATTTCATGGTTTTTTGAGTATCTAATAATGTATTCAATTCTTTGATCGATCCACAAGTGTACAATGGAATGGTGCAGAGTGCATCACGTTCATCCCAAAAAACTTTTAATTTTGTTAAACAAGATCCTACTTACATGTTGCCTTGCACACAATTATGAATCTCATTCTCAACAGTGAACAATTGTACCACATTCACATGCAAGAATCGCTCTTGCAATTCGAGCCACATCTGTCTTGCATCTTTGGAATCGATGACGCAGCTAGCTATAACTTTAGACATCGATCTGAGCAACCAAGTCTTAGCCAGACTATTGCAGCGGTTCCACTGTTGATGTTCTTCTAGATTCTTTTCGCCAGGCTCTTTGATCGAAGCATCTATGAAAGCCAATTTGTTTTAGACTGACAAAGTCATAGTCATGGATTGGCTCCATGTGCTATAGTTATCTTCAACTAAAGGTTGCGAACAAGGATAGCACCAGGCTGTTCTGAATGGCCGAGGTAAAGCTGATGTTTGGGGCTATCTCATTTTGCATTATGAGTCGTTCTTTTTTGTTTTTCGTCTCACATGGTGGTAGGCTTTAGATATTTTAATTTATGCCCAGGTTTACGCTCTGATACCATGAAACAAATGAAAGAAGAAATAATGGCGAATGAATCAATTCATCATTATTCCAAAACCCGTCGATACAACCTTATATTAGAGGTGATATGTCAATGTCCTACTATGTTGTATATAATCAAGTCTAATTATTTACAAATAAGGAAACTAATAACTAGAAATCAATTTACAATATTTGACAAAGTTTACTGCATTTTTTCTAAGTATAATTTCCTTTAACAGAGCACAAGCACCTCAAGCCAACATTGTTAGGGATTTCGAAAATTTTGGAGTAAAAAAATCTGAAGTAGGGAGAAGTCTTACCTGCGGAACTGAAGAGGGAGGCGAGAGAGTGTGAAAGATGGATTCTTGGCAGTAACTTTGGATGCATTGATCAAACCAAAACCAACCGCTCGGCCAGCTAGCAAAGGGCCACTGCTAAAACGACACGAGGGAGGCTCAATTCATACGAATTCCAGACAACTGAACAAAATGTGAGAATAAAAGACAGAAGAAGATATATCACCGTAAAAAAGAGAGGGAATTCATGGATAATCAGAATAAATTCCCAAGAGCGCTTGCAAAGTGAGGGCTTGGCAAATCCAGTTCCAGGGACGAAATTTACGAGGTTTTGCTATTTCATCCCCTCACCTTTTGTGTGGAAGTTAGGGGATCTTTCTATTTGGTTAATAAAGTTGTAGTCAAGGATTTTCTTGGTTCGGAATAAAATTACAAGTTTTTCTGTTAAAAAAAAAAAAATGTGTTTCTATATATCTATATATATATATATATATTGGATTATCCAAAGTCAGGGGCGGAACAACGGCAGAAGCCCAAACTGGCCCATGTCCTTACTGCGGGTCGGTCTAGTAGCTCAATATCCAGCCCTATTTAGTTTTTAACCCATAGCCTCATCATTGATTTCTCTCGGTTCCTTTTCTCTGTGTTCAGTTCGAGCCCGTTTGGCTAAAAAAACTCATGGGTTAAAAATTGAAATTTATGTTTTCGATTTTATTTCTAATTTTTTAAAAATTAAAACAAAAACACTTTATAACATTTATTTAAACATCATAATCATTTCTGTTTTTTTATAAAAACACTTAAAAAATCTGAATTTATTTAAATATTTTTTAAGCTACATCTTCTGTATTCAAAGTTCGCGTCATAAAAAATATGGATAGAAAGTATTATGTGATTCACATAATCACTTTTCTAATTGCCCAAAAAGTGGGCTCTCTACCAAGCCATAGAATAGTGTTATCACAATTTATGTATTCAAAGCAGAGCAAGATCTTAAAAAGTTAAGTTATTGATACTTTTTTTTATATAGAATATATAAATCTTGAGTTTTAGTGCAATAAATGGCAATTTGGTAGGATAATAATATAATGAAAATTGGACATAGGTTTTTTAGCCAGCCCCCAAAATAAAAACTCTTGGTCTTAAATCACATATTTAAGTAAGAAAACGTTACATGTTTATTTATTAAATTTATTAATCATGAAATTCAATGAATCTCCTAATGTGTAATTAACGTATTTCATTAAGGGTAAGTCTTATGTGAGACGGTCTCACGAATTTTTATCTATACGACAGGTCAATCCTAATGATATTTACAATAAAAATTAATACTCTTTAACATAAAAAATAATATTTTTCGTAGATGACCAAAATAAGAGATTCGACTCATAAACTTGATCTATGAGACCGCGAGTTTTTGGGTTTCATTAATTAAATTAAAATGATTTTTTAAAACTATAACAAAGTGCGAGTATCTATTAGATTTCGGGAATTTGTTTCGTGTTGTTATCTTAAGCGTCACATGCTTCGCCACCTCCGCACGCGCCGCCGTCCCCGCTATGGCACTCACATTTGCGCTTTAATCGCGGCGGTGCTCCTTCTCCTCTCCGTCTCCCTACTTCACAGCCGCCTCGCATTTTTCAGCTCACACTCCCCTAATCACCCACATCAGCTCCCCTTCGATTCGACTCTTTCGTATGACCCCCTCCTCGACGATCTTGATAATGACTCCCTCAGCTCATCTAATCCCAATGATGACCGCATCGACGAGTTCGACGATGCCGTTTCTGAGAACACTGACGATATCCTCACCGAAGAAGAAGAAGACGACTCCCTCCAGAATCAAACCACCGCCATTTCTTCCCCCTACTACTTTTTTGATCCTGTCAGTGGAGTTGTGCGGAGAGTTTACAATAGACGCTCGATTGAGGACTGGGAAGATTATGTTCCCTTCAATTTGAAACTCGCATCAGATCTAGGATTTGAGAGTGACAAATCCGCGCCCGCGTTTGGGTCGGATGATGTTTTGGTGGACGATAAATTGCGTAAGAAATTGAGTGAAGTGAGGAAAGTTGAAGATGCCTTCTTGTTGAAAGGGTCGGTGTTGAGGGAAGGGTGGGGTGAATGGTTTGATAAGAAAGGAGACTTTTTACGGAGGGATCGAATGTTCAAATCCAATATTGAGGTATTGAATCCCTTGAATAATCCAATTTTGCAAGATCCCGATGGAACCGGGTCAACAAGATTGACTAAAGGCGATAAAGTTTTTCAAAAGGGTGTTTTCTACGAGTTCAAGAGAACCCCATTTTTGATCAAGAAACCATTGGCCATTTCTGGATCTGAAAATGCAAATCTCGAACGAAAGGGTGAAAATATTGATATTCAAGCGAAGAGGACGGAGAGGAAGACTTTAAATAATGATTATATTAGTAGAAGAACGAGTGCTGAGGGTTTGGGTAAAGAGCTACATGCAGATGGGAAGAGATGGGGTTACTATCCAGGGTTGGATGGGAGGCTATCTTTTGGGAACTTTTTGGACGCATTCTTCCGAAGAGTAAAATGTAAGACTAGAGTCTTTACGGTGTGGAATTCACCACCATGGATGTTTGGTGTTCGACAGCAGAGGGCGTTGGAGAGCATTCTATATCATCACAGACGGGCATGTGTAGTGATGTTCTCTGAAACGATAGAGCTCAATTTCTTCGGTGAATTTGTTAAACATGGGTAATCTCTTGTTAGTGTCAAGCACAGAGTCTTATATCGTGTTATAGGTTGCATATTTGTTTCAGCCAAAGTACAACTCCGCACTTTGGACGCTCTACATGTAAATTATAGGAACTAAATGCCTGTGTTAAAGGTTGTTGCCTTGTCCAGTTATAATGTGGCTGTTGTGATGCCAAATCTCGATGAGCTGTTGAAAGATACACCAACTCACATATTTGCTTCTGTGTGGCAAGAATGGAAGAAGTCAAAGAATTACCCTACTCACTATAGCGAACTTGTGAGACTCGCTGCTCTTTACAAGTAAGCAATTGAAAATTTGTATCTACGGACGTGTGAATTCAAACATAATATGTGTTAGGTTGTTTTTTCTTTGGTATTCTTTCTGTCATGAGTAAGAAATAAGCCATGAAATTTACTTGGAAATACTTGGTGTATTTCATTGCCAAGGAGCAGTTGGTACACTTCAAACAACAAATATTAATAGTTACAACTATTTATTAATCACCTGAGAAATCAGAAATTCTCGTGTGACTTTTCCAGCAATCACAATCAGTTATTGCTAATCCTTTTGTTGTGGTCTTTAGATATGGTGGAGTTTATCTTGATTCCGACATCATTGTGTTGAAGCCATTATCTGAACTCAATAACACTGTTGGACTGGAGAATGAGCTTGCTGAAAAAACTTTAAATGGTGCAGTGATGTCATTTAGAAAGCACAGGTACCGACAAATGTTGCATCTGCTCTCGAGTTTTGTTAAATGTTAGTGTCACTCTTAAAGTAACTTAAATTCCTCCTTACATGATGAAATTTACCTGTCCTATAGTACATTGTTTGTATTGTTGGTCATTTTTGCTTCCTTTATTATTTTAATTTTGTCCTGTATGTTTTGAATTGGTGTGCTTAGGTCAGATTGTTGAATTTTGAGAATAGAAGGAATCATGGTATTGATATAATCACCATCATCATGGCATTCTTCATGCTGCTAATCTGTTGTAGTCTGTAGGATGGGTAATGTCCCCTTTTCAACACTACGTGGGTGGGTGCTCTTATTCAAGTTTCTTTGATGAAGTTACGTGGTCGTAAGATGAATAACGACAAGTTTTAATTATTGTCATGTTCTTGTATGGCTCACTGAAATTTATCTTCTGTTACTTATGATATTTGTGAAGAGCTCCTGTTTATTTGCTTTATTGCTAGCAGACATATATCAAATATAATTAAAGTTTTGTTTTGTATTTTCAGATGCAAGAGCAACATATGTTAATTTTACAATCTGCGTAGAAATTAAATTTCAACACCTATTGCATTCTTATTTTTCTGTCACATTTTCTGCGTTGGCATGGACAAATGAGTATTCATTTGATCACATCATTAATTCTGTTCTGCACTTTTGTTTTTTGTTCTACTGATTATTGCTGTTGACATAGAATACAACATCTAGACTCAAGTTTTGATTCACTTTTTTATTAACACGAAGGGTTGAACTTTGCAAGAGGAATGTATACTACAGGTCAATAGTTAGCTATGCTGTCAGGTCGTGCTTTTAAATTACATATCAGGAGGATGCTTAAGAAAATCCATTGGATGCATAACTTGGGTTCAAGAGCACAATAATAAAATAGAAAACATGCTTAGGTCAATAGGGGATTTTTTTTGGGGTTCTAGCTGAGGTTTAAATTCAGGATGCCCTTAAATAAAATGTAGAACAGGGAATGGATCCACATGCCTAATTCCATATAGCATGCCAGATTTTAAAAAGGTTGAAGGCAAATGCAAAATATTATTAGTCAGGATTGTTCATATAATGTTTGTATTTATGTGGATGCCATCTCCAGTAAATGATTTGTGTCCTTTCTTGCAGTCCTTTTATCGTGGAATGCTTGACAGAGTTTTACGCATCATATGATGATACCCTGTTGCGATGGAATGGAGCTGATCTTCTAAACAGAGTAGCCAAGAATTTTTCGAATAATAAAGATATTGTTGATATGAAGAAAGAGCTCCTATTGCAACCCTCTTTTATTTTCTTCCCAATTAGTGAAAGTACGATGTTGAGGTATGCTGGGTAAAGGATTTCGTTGGTTTGGCCTAGTCCAATAAGTGTGTAACATAAAATAAAAGCATCCTTTGCGTGTGTGGTTTTTTTTCAAAAAAAGAAATCAACGTAGACAGCTTTTAGATATCTGAATTTCTGTTGTTGAAAAGATTCAGACTTATTTCTCAACATTTGTTGGCTTGGCAGGTACTTCAGTGCACCAGCCACAAATACCAAGCAACTTGAACAAGATGCCCTCTTCAAGAAAATTCTAAATGAGTCGATGACTGTTCATTTCTGGAACAGTGTAACTTCTTTGATTCCAGAGTCCGGGAGCCTTATTTTTAGGCTGCTTAACCAGTTTTGTATCAAGTGCTCCGACGTGTTGTAAATGTACAGTGTCTGTGTATAGCATAACATATATCTCGATAAAATTTCAATCTGATATAAAAAGATGACCATTAGTTGTTACCTTAATGATCGAGTTGTTGGCCGTATATTTTTTTATTTTTGGAAAAGGAGTTGCGCATATTTAGAAAAACGTTGGCTCACATTCCTAAATATTATTAAAATTTGTGATCCTTGGAGATGATCACAAGTGTGTTTCTATCAATCAATACCAAGACATGTAAAATGAATTTCAGTACGTACTTCGTTAATAGTTGTATCTTCTCAAGAGCATGCTAAAACGTAGAATTTTTCATATTGTAACCCAAAACCGTGTAAAAATATAAAATATGGAACATTATTACTATTCCTAACATCAGTTTATGTTTCATATGATTTATTATTATTATTTTTATCAATATTATTAGGTTTTCAATTTATTTAATTTAAAAATAAAAAATAATTATATTTAAAACCAAAATATAAAATAAGTTGAAGTGAAGGTTTTCTCCAATTTGAGATGGCATGGTTATTTTGTTTTTCTTTAACGTTTGTGTCTTGGTTTGGATTTGTTCCTAGATTTGTTTCAGTAAGGCATTATCATTACTTTGCCCGGTGATAGAAACTTCTCGTTCATGTTATCATCATTCTCTTCCCCTTTTCAGTTGCAATGTGTCTGCGTGTTGTGAAACTAGATATCAACCCATTAATATTTCAAGGGGTACACAGTTAAACTGTGCTTGCTCTCATAGTATAAGTTCACTTAGCTTTCTTCATTATTTTTTAAATACGAGGCTGCTATTCTGGATGTGGTGCGAAAAACTTCCAAGATCACTTAATTCTTAGGAAAGAGGGAGGTCTCGTTGGGGATTCATCTTCTGATTATCTTTGGTGCATTGATCCCTTAGGTAAGGGTGGTTTAACCATCAATCTTGTCTGGAACAACTCTCTCTGCCTTGTTTACCAAATTCCGCTTTTCTAGTGGAAATTAAATTTATTTCCATGTTTAGCTCTACAAAACTATTAAAGTGGTGATATTGATACTGTAAATTATTGAGACTTTAAGAAATCGGTGTTTCTTGAGTAGCCAATATTTTTAAAATTAAGCTGTCAAGGATAGTGAATTGCTTGATGACTAAAACTCCACAAAAACTCCAACAGTTGCACTTGCGGTACTTATTTTCTATCCAGAAGGGTCAACCATGTATCTGATGTTGTGAGCATTAAACTTATTGAACGAGGAAAATTGGGTTGAAATATGATGGTGGTGTTGTGATCGTGTTTGACCTAAAAGTGCGAGTGGCTGTGATATTGTTTCAAGAGGGCCTATGAGAACTGCATTTGGACCCTTAGGTTCGGATCGTTTGCTCACTGTTTTTGTTTAGATGTGCCCATGGTTGTTTTGGTCTTCTGTTTGCTAACTTACTTTTAACAGTGAAAAATATTACTGACCTCTTCTTCTTTCTTGTGTACGGGACCACAAATTTTGCTCATGGCTATCCTAGCTTTGCTGTCTCTGTGAGTGTCTTGTTCAAAGGAAAGTCCGCCGCCGCTACAGTGGTATCTGATGCTCACAGTTAATAGTTCTTTTTCCAAATTCCATCGATTTTAGCAAAAAGACAGATGTCATGGATTGTAAAACAATTAGCTACTGAGATTATTACTTAAAGTAAACATCACAGATGTTCGCCTGATCCATAGACACATTTGTGTGTACCATGACTTACAACAGGAAATTGGCATCATCTCATTTTTTGTAGTTAATATATTATTACTTAAAGTAAACATTACAGATATCTTTTGCATTAAAAATATGATGAATTAATGAGTTTTAGTGAAAACTTATCTTGATTGTATTGAATGGCAAAGAAAAATGGAAGAAATGAGAAAGGATACGGGAGCATGAATGAAAGCACCAGTTAAATGGTTGAATTCACAGCTGCTTTGGATATCCTTGCACTTTTTTATTTTCTTACATTCCTTTCACAAGATATTATTGTTACAGTAATTTCTTATCTATTTGATGCATTTTTGAGCAGATAGTTGAAGAGGCTGGGGGGACAGTTTCTAGCATGGATGGGTGCAATTTTTTCGGTTTGTGATATATCTGTCTTGGTGTCCAATGGAATCCTCCATGCTAAGATTGCATCTTTATTCTATGTGATTTTGTTCACCCTTATAAATGAGCAAAAGGATATAATAATATGTGTTTTTGACATTCCATCGACTTGAAATGGAATACAGCTTCTTGAGAGAATTTGTCCAGCAACAGAGAAATCGAAGATTAAAGGCATTGATTTTTCACTCTGGTATGAACCTGAAAATTACTGCACGCAACCCTGAGAGCTACGGACTTTCTTCATGTCTCGACAAGAGTGATACTTCAGGTCAACATCACTATAATTTCTTTTGGTTTGTTTGTTTCTATATGATTTTTATTTTTCTAGTAGAAACATCAGCCGTTGACAACTTTGCCTACTTACTCAGATGTACTACTACAGACTGATGCGGAGATGAACTCTCTTTGTTAACATTATGAACACTTGCATTTTGAGGTTATATAATTAATGTTCCTACTGTCATGTCTATCTTTTATATTGACATAATTATAAATCGAAATATTAGGTCTGAGCAATCACTTTGGGCACTATCTATGCGAAGTTACTATCAAATTCCAACATTTGATAAGTTTGGTTACCGCATTTTTAGCTCTTCTGTTCCAATAAATAAACACCTACAGTAAAACCGGGTGACTCTAAAAGCACTCTTCCAACACAGACAGAAGGGGATCAAATTCATTGGATTATAAGAGGCATCAAACTAATAACTTCAATATTCCATAGTTTTGGTTCCCTTTTACTTTTTGAGGATGAAACAGGTGGATTAGGATTCAAGGAGAAAAATATCGTTTATTTTTTATACGGTAACTTCGTGCATGAAAGTATGAAACGTGTTATTTAAAAGTACTGATGTTCCTGAATTCATGCCTTTGGCTGGATGCTAACTCCTTTTATTAATAGCCCTCTCTTCCATTGTCCACCTTCGTATTCATATAGAGAAAATTCCATTTCTCCCACCTTCTCGGCAGAGGCTTTAACTTCTCCTGCTGGGATTTGTATCCATCGTCCTCTTGGCTTTTCCATAAGATTTTCTTTGTGTTCTTGTCTGCTTCCATCTGGTAAAGTGAGTCTAAGATTCACAGGAACTTCCCATCCATAAACAGGTTCATTTAGCTTCACTATGAAAATAACTTCATATGTAGTTCCCGGTGAAAGGCTAGCGATCTGAAATCTTCCATGTACCTCTAGCCAGCAGACGTCAAGCAGTTCGGCAGCCGCAATAGTCACATTACTGTACAAATACAAGTTGCATTCGACATAAGATTTTATATTGCAAACCCATCCTCATGTAGTAACGACTTAAAGTAAAACCTTTACAAATCATTCAAGCAGACATGGACACATGGTGTTCTAAATAATCCTAGAATGATTTTGCCTTGTGGAAATCCTCGTCGAATGTCTGTTATGCACTTCTGAACAGGGCTGATTACCCATATTGCTTCTATTCTGAGATGGCAATGTCTGACTATTTTGATATTCGTCAAATATTTGATATATAGACGGCCATTTTTCTTTTGCAGAAGTATCATTCATCATTCTTTCCTGAAGAAAACAACTTTCACGAGGTTGTTTGCTTGTCAACCTACTACTGTTGTGATTACCTGGACTCTTGGACCAAGGGCCAGTTCCAGAAGCGATTATCTTCTGCCCATGTTATTGAGAGATCTCGTGCAAACAACATGAAGCAGTTGTTATTAGTCTCCTTGTCAACCCAGTATTTCTGCAAACAACTGAATTACTGTGATAAGAACTAGAAAAAGGATACTCACTGTTCTTACTGGTAAAAATTTATATTTTCCATTGCTGACATACATGGTTACTTAATGTTGTGTAAATGATTGATGCTGTTTATTTTCCCAGAAGCATGGTGCAGCACTTCTGCCCGTCAGCCTTGCTCATAATCTTGATATGATGTTATGACAGTTATAATAAAATTGTATCATATTTTGGTATTCTTTCTTTTGAAATTTTTTTGTGCTGGTTTAATGGGAATATATGCAGCACTCATTTTGTATACCAATGTTCATCATAGTTGATCACATATTATACAGTGACAGAAATGGTTTACTCACCTTCCTGTTTTGATTCAAGAATATGCCAGCATAAAGCTGATCGTGCAGCTGCTGCATGTTTGTTGATGATTTTTCAATTGGTGAGCCGCCATCTTTTAATATACCTTCCCAGTTATGAGGCAGTGGAACTTGTGTTGTAGCAGAGCGAGTAGCTTTACCATCTGTGTTATATGTAATGGGTGGGTTTGTTGTTTCTTTTTTTGGGTGTGAAGCCTCATCTTTTTCTTGTGATGACCCTGCCCCCATAATGCTAAAGATGAGGAAGTCACCACCTTAAATATTTTGGTTGTTTTTTCTAGTATCAGAAATCCAGTTTTATAGTATTTGGTTTATACCGTGTACATAGATGTGGTGGTGTTGCGGGAAAGAAAAACATTTGCTTTTGAAATCGATGGAAAATTGGTGCGAATCGCACTCATAAAGCTCGCAAGCATCATTTTCCACTCATATCCAACCTGTTTGACAAAACCGTCTGCGGATGAAAATCAAATATCTATGATTCTGATTTTGGAATCTGATGCATGAATAGACATATGGGGTTTTCTCGGGTTTCGATAAGCTGACTTCTAGATATGATTTTCGCTTTTAACACGGTAGACGTTAGTTTACAATTAGGTGGTCACTTCTGTATATACTGCTATAATTCCACTAGAGGGCTTTCACGTTTTTCATTCAATACACTGTAATTTCAATCCCTTCCTCTCTCGCAACTTCTTACTTTTAAAAAAAGGTTAACAGGAGTAAAAGAGAGGATGCTGGCATATTGATATCCCTTTCGTGTATGTATGACATATGCGCTTGCTTTATTTAAGTCGGTTTCTACAAGCTTTAGCATATGCCAAGCGGCTCATTTCGATATTATCTTCATCTTTTTAGGCCCCCATTTTCTCTTTGCTAGATTCTATTCCCCTATCTAGCTAGCCACCACCTTCCGCGGGCAACTTAGAAATCAACACCAAACGTGTCACAAGATTTTGTTTGAACTCTTTGGCCTAAGCCTTACATGTGTTACCATTTCGATTCCTTTGACTTTTTTAGGTAAAAAAAAAATAGGTACGTGTTGAAAATTCGGCCTGTCTTTCTGAATTATGGATATCATTAAACTTTGATTTAGTATATTATTTATGAATATGTATCATACGAAAATTAAAACAAGAAACACAGGTATATATCGTTGAAATCACAACTCAGATATACAAAATTAAAGTATCAAATAAATAAAATTAGATATGTAACTATAATTTTTGGGTACAAGATGTTGCATTTTTTTTAGTCGATATAAGTACATATAATTGAAATTATGATATCGATATACGTATTTCAGGTACCAAATGACTCAAATTAAGATTGTATTGATAATATTAGAATAATATTTGTTTGATACTAGTAAAAAAAAATATCTTGTAGTTACTAAAATTTCAAATGTATGTATAAAACGTTCAAAATAAAATAGAGAATTACCAATTAATAGTATCAATCGACTCAAATTAGATATATGAACTATAATTTTTAGGTCTCTAAGTTCAAGAAGATGAAATGAAAAAACATGCGGACCGACATGAAAGTTAAAACTATTTTTTTCTCACGTAGAACTAAATATTTTGTTTGGTATCAGGGACTAAATCTATTTAACCTTAGTGCACTTGTACTTGCATTCTATGATTAAGACAACATATTCAGGGATTTATTTTGCTTCCGTGTATTCTAGAATTCGAGTCAAACACTGGACCGAGATAAAATAAGGGCATATAAATGTTCGATGTTATATTTTTCGTGCCAAAGGTACCTCAGTCCGTCTCAAAATTCTACGAGTGAGAAAAGCAAGTAATGATCCGTGTGCGTTGTTCCTGATTAGGCTGACGAATAAGATAACGAGGCAGAAGTAAATTTTTACATGAAAAGTAGGGTTCATATATATAACCAAATAATACAATGCAGATTACAATGCACAACTCTCGACAAACTTTAAATATCACAGAGTAATGAAAACTCCCTCAGGTGTCACATTAATCATGAGCTCTTTACTATATATAGCACCATATCTCCATCGGCCGCATTAATACATTCGAAGTAATTTATTATACAAAGACATCAAAATTAATAAAGATTCAAACATCAAGTATACGAATAAATATAATGTATAGTTTGTGTTGCTGATCATTTCTCTTTGACATAAGCATTGTGAATTTTGAGGCCACCCTTCCACTTTTCACTCCATACTTCATACAAGCCAAAGTAAAGCTTTTTATCATCAGGAGAAGATTTATCTGCACGCGTCAATTGCCCAGAAATCTTGAACCTCTGGGTCTCGTCGGGGTTGACTTGAAATTTTGTCCATGCAAATTTACCATCTTTCCCTCTCTTAACCATAAGGTAGAGAGGAGAGGCACCCCAGCCAAAGGCATCCGGCGCTAAGGATACTTCGAACCCCACTTCATAATCACTATTCGGATTTGTTTGGTCCACACAACCCGTAACCTCCAGCCAACTCACTTGATATAACTCTGCAGCCATGTCCCTGTAGTTACAATGCTAAGTGTCATTCCTCGATCGGTTATATATTTAAAAAGAGTACTATATANCAGTATCGGTCATCTTTACCCCAAACAATATTAAGATCTTGGGGTCGAATGATCATCTTCCCGGCACTAGGATTCTGCATGCACATTAAGTAAGTCATTAAAATTGATGACATCTCATCAACCGTATTACTATATGAACAACAATGATGATGCAAGCAAATATGTAGCAGAAATCTGTATACTTGATGATTAAATTAGTTCCAAGAAAACACATACCTCTTTGTATGTTAATCGAGAATTTCCTATGTGGTGTGGGTTATTGGAAGTCATTTCAAAATTGATAGGATGTATGTAAGTTAATTAATGAATATGAAGAAGATGTCAATTCTTCCACCGCACCACCATATATATAATGACGGGGAAAATGAAGAAGTTAAAAGGAATATGGTTTCTAGCGTTTGAATGGGAAAACCGGAAAAGGGAATGACGAAAGAACGAAGCAAGTGAGTTTGGAATATGAAAAAGTAAGGCTGCGTTAATTCCAATCACATTAAGCCACCATTTGGTGCTTGACAAACAAATGGCATTTCACTTCTGAATTCCTAATTCATTGTATCAAGAGATTCCAGTCCCCACCACACAAATAATATTCCATCTCACCCTCACACGCTTTCTCTTTTCCTCTTCTGCTTGCTTGCTTCATTGAAACTTGAGATTCTCCAAAAGACACACGAGAACAACCATTCATTTGCCACTTGATACCCCAGAAAAGAAGTAGAAGATTGAACCAAGAGGATTTTATTCTGTTTTATCATCCAAGCTCGAGACACAAATGCATAATACTATTCAAAAAGGCATGCAATTCAATTCCAGGAACGCTATGTAAGTTGATCTATACAATGATGTATTCAATTGGTAAACTTATTGCTTTTCTCCACTTTCCATGGTGTTTTCCCCCTTTATCCAAAAACCATGAATTTCTTAAGTTATAGGTCTTCTTCGCTGTTTCTCCACCATGTTCATTCTGCTTCCTTTGGCCACCACGCGGAGAGATTCAAAGAATACCGGAGCTAACCTGCTTTTCTTCATTTTATTTAGTTTAGGTAAAAGATATGTGCAGAGTGTTTATAAAAAAATTAAAAAATAAACATAAATTAATTGTTTTTATAATTTACAAATGTAGTTGCTTCGAAAGGAGAGAGGGCCCTTCAGTGGGCCTGAACTGGATTTGATCAGCATATGGACCTGGCCCTTCAGTGGGCCTTGATCAATTCAAAACAAGGCCCAAATAACTGCCGAGAGAGATCGTATAATTCCCAACCAATAAGCCCCTATCCTCCCGCCAATCATGTCCATTCACTTGCGACTGTCGCCTATTTTGCCCTCACCGTTTTCCATCACTCGGCTTCCTTCCTATCAGACATGTGCGTTGCCCACTACCAGAAGGAAAGCTCTCTCGCTGTTTACATTCACCTCCA
The DNA here is from genome assembly GCF_012295235.1 of Primulina huaijiensis. Lineage (NCBI taxonomy): Eukaryota > Viridiplantae > Streptophyta > Magnoliopsida > Lamiales > Gesneriaceae > Primulina > Primulina huaijiensis. The sequence continues at coordinate 21,247,287 of NC_133311.1, read as the reverse complement.
TTTTCACCGGACTAGGCTTCTCGGATCCTAATCACGCCTCCTCCAAGACCACCATTTCAGATTTTGTGGAGCTTCCCAACTCTGGCGGTGTCAAGGCTCTGGACCTTCGAGTTGGCGAAGGTGGGGATACTCCAGTTGATGGCGACAAGGTCTCGTCTGCCTTAATATTCTTTTCACTGTTTATTTACTTTGTGACTGGATGCTTGTAGAGTTCATGATTAGATTGTGTCATCCTGTTTCTCTAATTTGGACCGTAAAGGTAGCAATTCATTATTATGGAAGATTGGCGGCAAAGCAGGGATGGCGCTTCGACTCGACCTATGATCATAAGGATGAAAATGGAGAACCTGTTCCTTTTGTATTCGTCCTTGGTTCCGGAAAAGTAAGCAATGCTCTTCGATTTTCTAACTTGGAATGACTTCTTATCCTTTACAAAGATAGAAGGAAAGTCTTTAAACTAATAGTCAGTAAATATGTGTAACGTGAAATTTGTCAAGTAACTGATTCTGTTTGCCACATTTGGACTAAGTAGGTTATATCTGGAGTGGAATCAGCTGTAAGATCAATGAGAGTTGGTGGCATTCGCAGAATCGTTATTCCACCATCTCAAGGATATCAAAACATGTCTCAAGAACCGATTCCACCGAATGTATGCATGTGATCTCTGGAGTTATTCCGTTTTCTTTGCTTGGTTTTGGCTGAAGTTTCTCATATGGTACAGTTGTGTGGTTTGCTTGACGCCATTGTCAGAAGCTAGATGTATCGTGTCTAATCTTTCCGTAGGAGATTGCCAATCTCTATTTTGGGCACAAAATATTCTCGAACCAGAAAAACACATAAAGAAATAAACTGAAATATAATGAGCAAAGATAATTTGAAAAAGGGTCGATTTAAATAAATACCAAAATGTTGCAGCAGATGTCTGTTAAGACAACCTTAGGCCAAAACAATTCAGAAGTCAAATTATTATATTTGATCTTAAGATATCCTTTATTTTGGAATAAATGAATTGCTGATAGGTTCCCTGGTGTGCAGTTTTTTGACAGACAGAGGTTATTTACCACGATCTTCAATCCAACACGCCTGGCCAATGGAGAAGGCTCAACTTTAGGAACACTCATATTTGATATTGAGCTGGTCAGCCTCAGACATTGACTCATTTGTGGTGTATTGGTTATGTAAACCTATCATGTGCATATAAACACCATGTTTACTACATTAGATACAAGCCTGCAGTTGCTGTATCCGGCATTTGTAAATTTTCTTTTGCTACTTAGTATAATTTGGGTTACATGTCTGTCTGCTACCTCGTAAATATTCTGCAGATCGCTTGCCAACTAGCAGCTTGTATGCGCATGGATGATGTTAAATTGACTTGAAATGTTTGGGCCTAATAAATCGATTGTCAAGATGGGGGCCCAATAAAGAAGTCAAGGCCAACGGGTATATCAGTGGAGACGTCAATACAGTTGGGAACGATTCTGGTTTTCTTCTTGATTCACGGTTACGCTCAAGTAGAGAAAGAAGAAGAGAGAGTTTCAAAAATCTCCAGCTGAGATTGAGTTCAGGCGAGCTGAAATACTCCATTGATCCACCTACACAAGCTGCAAGGGAGAATAGTTACTGGGAAAAACTCAGGGCTCTAAATTTCTTGGGATTCTTGGGTATTGGGTTTGTGATAGAGAGAAAAGAAAAGAAGAGTTGAGTTGTAACCTGTGAATATTCTCTGATTCATAAATAAAATTGTTTTCCTCTTCCCGTGGACGTAGATCACTTTTGATCGAACCACGTAATCGCTCTGTTCTTCTTTTATTTCTTGTGCTTGATTACTGGAGTTGTGAAATCGTTGTTGTTTGTGATCTTGGATTGGTTTCTTCGTAATATCAAACTTGTTGACATTTATAACAAGTGGCGCCGTCTGTGGGAAGCTAAACCATATCGATGGGGTCTACAAGATTTGATATTGAACGATTCACAGGGCTAAATGATTTTGGATTATGGAGGGTAAAGATGAGGGCCATGTTGGTTCAACAAGGAGTTGTCGAAGCATTAAAGGGAGAAGCAGCTCTTTCAAAATCTCTAAATGAAAAAGAGAAGGCAGAAATCCTTGATGAAGCGCACAGCTCCATAATCTTGAGCCTGGGGGATAAAGTCCTTAGGGAAGTAGCAAGGGAAGAATCTGCTAGTGCAATATGGACAAAGCTTGAGTCTCTCTACATGACAAGATCTCTAGCCAACAGACTCTATCTAAAACAGAGGCTCTATTCTTTCAAGATGACAGAAGATAAGACCATCTCAGAGCAGATTGATGAGTTTAACAAGATCATTGATGATCTTGTGAATATTGATGTAAAACTGGAAGATGAAGATAAAGCCCTGCTATTGCTGAATTCGATTCCAAAGAGCTATGATCATTTTAAGGATGTTGTGCTCTATGGAAGGGAACAAACCATATCCCTTGATGAAGTTCAATCTGCAGTGAAGGCTAAAGAACTGCATAAGAAAATTGAAGGAAAAGAATCAAATGGTGCTGATGGCCTATTTGTGCGAGGTAGGCCAGAAAAGCGTGAACAAAAATGGCACAAGAAGGCTAAGTCCAGATCAAGATCAAACTCATCAAGAACAAGCAGTAATAAGAATTCCAAGACACCTTTTAAATGCTATCATTGCCACAAGCAAGGTCATTTTAAAAGGGACTGCCCTGATAGGAAGAAAGATCATGATAGAAAGGACGATGGTGAAAGTGATGCTGTAATCTCAGATGGTTATGAATCAGCAGACGCACTAGTGGTTCATCAAACTGCAACAAACAAGGAATGGATTCTTGATTCAGGTTGTAGTTTTCACATGTGTCCTAACAAGGACTGGTTTGAAGTTTTGGAACCAGGGGATGGTGGATTAGTACTGCTGGGAAATAACAAAGGTTGTAAAGTAATTGGAACAGGTAACATCCGATTGAAACTGCATGATGGCACTGAAAAATTGCTTCAACAAGTCAGGTACATTCCTGAACTCAAGAGAAATCTCATCTCACTTGGCATATTAGAAATGAATGGTCATACATTTAAAGCAGAAAATGGTCTGTTAAAGGTCATGAAAGGATCCCTGACCATCATGAAAGGAATAAGGAAAAATGGGTTGTACTCATTACTGGGAAGTACAGTGGTAGGAAATGCAGCCACCATACAAAATTCAGAAACTGGAATGGCAAGAATTTGGCACATGAGGCTTGGCCATGTTAGTGAAAGAGGATTAGTTGAATTGTCAAAACAAAACCTCTTGTGTGGTGACAAAGTGAATGGTTTAGAATTTTGTGAATTCTGTGTCTTGGGAAAAGCCAAAAGAGTCAAGTTCACAACAGGAACTCACAAAACAACCAAACCATTTGAATATGTTCATGCTGATCTGTGGGGGCCTGCTCAAACACAAACTCATGGTGGAGGGAAATATTTTATGAGCATTGTAGATGATTTCTCAAGAAGAGTGTGGGTCATTATCTTGAAAAATAAGACAGAAACCTTTGGAAAATTTAAGGAGTGGCACAAAATGAATGAAAACAAACTTGGATCTAAGCTAAAACACCTAAGGACGGATAATGGTTTAGAGTTTGTCTCGGATGAATTCAATGAGTTCTGCAGAAAATTAGGTATAACCAGGCATAAAACAGTCCCCTACACACCCCAACAAAATGGCCTAGCTGAGAGGATGAATAGAACTCTATTGGAAAGGGTGAGGTGCATGCTATTGAATGCTGGATTACCAAAACCCTTTTGGGGTGAAGCTGCTGTAACAGCAGGTTACCTGCTCAATCGATGCCCCTCTGTAGCTATAAATTTTAAGACACCAATGGAGCTGTGGTGTGGTAAACCAGTAGACTACAGCCACTTAAAGGTGTTTGGATGCAGGGCATACTCTCATACAAGACAGGGAAAACTTGATGCTAGGGCAAAGAGGTGTATTTTTATTGGTTATCCTCAAGGTGTCAAGGGTTATAAACTGTGGTGTTTAGAACCAAGTGAACAAAAATGTTTCATAAGTAGAGATGTGATATTTGATGAAACTAAGATGGGATATCCAACACATAACCAGAAGGAAAATCCCATAAATGAGACAGATTCAAGGGAATCCCAAATTGAGGTGGAGCTTCAAGATTTAAATCCACAGGAAAATAATCACAATAGTGGAACAGAAACTGAAGCTCAAGAAGAGCAATTACAAGAACATGAGGCTGATGAGCGAACTGATGAAATCAAGACTTATGCTCTTGCAAGAGACAGGAAAAGAAGAGCTATTAATCCACCATTAAGATATGGACATGCTGATCTTATATTCTACGCATTCAATGTGGCAGAGGACATTGTGTATGAGGAACCTAAAACTTACAAGGATGTTTTAAACAGCAAGGAAAGAAAGCTCTGGAAAGCTGCCATGGATGAGGAAATGAAGTCACTAACCAAAAACAGAGCCTGGATACTTGTGAATCGACCCAAAAACCAAAGGATTGTGGGATGTAAATGGATTTACAAGATAAAACAAGGAATCCCCGGAATTGAAAAGGAAAGGTATAAGGCTAGATTAGTAGCCAAAGGGTTCTCACAAGTGGAAGGAGTTGATTTCAATGAAATTTTTTCACCAGTGGTTAAACACACCTCCATAAGATTAGTTCTTGCTTTGGTTGCTCATTTTGACCTTGAGCTGGAACAATTGGACGTTAAAACAGCTTTCCTACACGGTGAGTTAGAAGAAACAATTTATATGAGCCAACCGGATGGATATACTATGGCTGGAAATGAAAACAAAGTCTGCCTACTGAAGAAGTCCTTGTATGGACTTAAGCAAAGTCCAAGGCAGTGGTACAAACGCTTTGATGATTTTATTTTAAAGAATGATTTTACTAGATGCAACCACGATAGTTGTGTTTACATAAAAAGAGAAAATGATAGGATCATGGCCTATTTACTCTTGTACGTAGATGACATGTTAGTGGCAAGTCATAGTAAATCAGAAGTTCAAGGAATCAAAGCAGTACTGAGTAAAGAATTCGAAATGAAGGACTTGGGAAGTGCCAAGAGAATTCTAGGCATGGAAATAATAAGAAACAGAAAGGATAGGACTCTATTTCTTACACAAGGGCAGTATCTTGAAAAGGTTTTGCATAGATTTAATATGCACAAGTCAAAAGCTGTAACTACTCCACTTGGACACCATTTTAGACTCTCAGCAGACCAATCACCACAAAGTGAACAAGAAAGAGCAGATATGGCAACTGTGCCTTATGCAAGTGGTGTTGGGAGTATCATGTATGGTATGGTGTGTAGTAGGCCAGATTTGGCACATGATGTGAGTCTCATCAGCAGGTTCATGTCAGATCCAGGTCGAAGCCATTGGGAGGCATTGAAATGGTCCCTAAGATACATCAGAGGCTCAGCTGATCTGGGGTTAATGTTCAAGCAACAGGAAACAAAGGAGAATGCTCTAATAGGATATGTGGATGCAGATTTTGCTGGAAGTATTGATACAAAGAAATCTCTGACAGGATATATATTCACTATGTTTGGTACATCAGTGAGTTGGAAATCAAATCTACAGTCGGTTGTGGCTCTTTCTACTACAGAAGCAGAATACATTGCTGTTTCAGAAGCCATAAAGGAAGTAATATGGCTACAAGGGATGGTTGCAGAATTGGGAATCGAACAAAGTGGTGTTAAGGTATATTGTGATAATCAAAGCGCTATACACTTAACCAAACACCAAGTTTTTCACGAAAGGTCCAAGCATATTGATGTGAAAATACATTTTGTGAGAGATGTTATCAGCAAAGGATGTGTGAAGGTAATAAAGATACCTACAGAAGAAAATCCAGCAGATGCACTTACCAAATCTCTACCTACAGCTAAGTTTAGGCATTGCCTGAACCTAGTCAATATGCGAAAAGCATGAAGCCCACAGGGGCTGGTTGGAAGGGGGAACATCTGAGTTAATGGAAACATTTGCAAGTCAAGGTGGAGAATTGTTAAATTGACTTGAAATGTTTGGGCCTAATAAATCGATTGTCAAGATGGGGGCCCAATAAAGAAGTCAAGGCCAACGAGTATATCAGTGGAGACGTCAATACAGTTGGGAACGATTCTGGTTTTCTTCTTGATTCACGGTTACGCTCAATTAGAGAAAGAAGAAGAGAGAGTTTCAAAAATCTCCAGCTGAGATTGAGTTCAGGCGAGCTGAAATACTCCATTGATCCACCTACACAAGCTGCAAGGGAGAATAGTTACTGGGAAAAACTCAGGGCTCTAAATTTCTTGGGATTCTTGGGTATTGGGTTTGTGATAGAGAGAAAAGAAAAGAAGAGTTGAGTTGTAACCTGTGAATATTCTCTGATTCATAAATAAAATTGTTTTCCTCTTCCCGTGGACGTAGATCACTTTTGATCGAACCACGTAATCGCTCTGTTCTTCTTTTATTTCTTGTGCTTGATTACTGGAGTTGTGAAATCGTTGTTGTTTGTGATCTTGGATTGGTTTCTTCGTAATATCAAACTTGTTGACATTTATAACAGATGATTTTAAACATTTGCACCATCATTATCAGACATTACCTGCGAGCACAAAAAGACTTGCTTCATTCGGAAGTATTGAACTAAAATGAGCAGAATTATGCGATTGTCTACTGACCAATACACAAAATAACAGATTATGATGTCCATTGAGTTATAAACATCAGTGGCAGCTAATAATGAACTTTTGCCATAAGCATCTGCATCATCCTCAATCTTGTTCATGCATAACTCCACCTCAATTCTACATCTATCCTCGCACCTGTTGACCAAATACAAGTGTCATTCCCTCCATGACTTCATTTTTGCTTTGCCACCATCCTAATTTCCTCCGGCCCATCACAACTCAAATCACTCTACCGTTGCCGATTCCTACAATAAAACCCAGTTTCATTCTTTTTCCCTGCCACAGCAATTCAATTTCCTTGTTTCTCTCTCTTTTCACCGCCCAAAGACCATTGAATGGGAGGAGTTTCTGATCTCTTTTGAATAGTAATTATTAATCAATGTTTTACCGTGTTTCAATGTGAAGAGTGCTCAATCCTTGGCGGTATTTATAGAGAGAGTTCATCAGATGATAACTAGCCAGCAGCTAGCTATATCGTACGTACTTTCAAATCTTAGGTGGACTTTGGAGATTGGAAAATGATTACAGATGTTGTGTGGAGACTTTCATGATTTAATGAACGCGTGTACATGGAATTTCTTGAGCAGTAGTAAATGATGATGTGTTAATATTTAATTAAGGGTGTTTTATTTTGCAAAAACTTGTGTGAGACGGTCTCACGGGTCGTATTTTGTGAGACGGATCTCTTATTTGGGTAATTCATGAAAAAATATTACTTTTTATACTAAGAGTGATATTTTTTATTGTGAATATTGGTAGGATTGACTCGTCTCACAGATAAAGNTTTATATAAAAATGATTCTTAAAATGATAATAATTTATAAATAAATAACAATGACAATATTAATCCTTTTTAAAATTTTAATGAAATATATATTTCACAATTAGTAAAGCTATGGAATTAGTTAAGATTAATAATCTAATAATCATATATTAAATTTGTATTGAAAAAATAAAAATATGGTTAAAGAAAATTAAGGGACATCTCAACTTGGAGTCTGCTAATGTTTGACCACCATACCTCTTGCATGTGAATTACATATATATTAAAGAAAATTAGTTAATGACCAATAAATATAATAATGATCACCAGTTCTATACAATCAATAGGTGAGCGGTCGCGTGTTTACACGTCATAAAAAGAAAAGATGACAGATTATCTATAGAAAAAAATCTTGATTCGATATATAGCTCAAGATCAAGATTCATTTTTTCGAGTGAATTAAGGTCAAGTTTTTAGTATTATTTAGAGGTGTTGGGTTGGGTTTTGTGGTAAGAAGCAGCCAAAGCAAGTATGGAATTTGCGAGTTTGTTGATGGCATCCACCAGACCATTAATGCATTGCCTGTTCGTTTCAACCTTTGACTCCTCAATTTGCAGCCTTCTTTCATGCAAACTCACTACTTTTTTGTGTCTTTTCTCCTCTCTCCCCTCACAGGCCTGGATTACTTCTGCTATCATTGTAGCGCTCTTTGATATTGCGGTGCCCACTTCGTGTAATGTGCCATCATCGCCGCCGCTTCCTTCCCCTCTTCCGGTGGCTCTTGTCTTCCTTCTCTTTGCCGGTGAGTCCGAATACTCGCTTCTGTCGGGATCTAAGCTGGCACAGATTTACACAACTCAATAATGGAGAGCACGATGAATGATTAAGTACAATATTAGTAGTGTAATTGATGAAACATGGCAACGAGGGAACCGGACATTACTTCAAGGACTTAATATGGATTAATCAGCAAGCTGCAGTCTTTTCCTTGGTAAAATGTAGAAGAAAACTTACTGGACTTCATATGAACAGAAAATTAAATCTGAATCTCACATTAATTTACTCGGGAAACATATAGTGCATTAATGATTTCTTAAAAATATAACAAGCATCGATTTTGTAGCAGAAATTGAGCATTATAATGAAGTACCAAACTAAACGACCAAGAATTGATTTGGACAGGATAGAGAGGGATAATGAAGGAAATTAAATTCCGGGAGATGAATAAATCGCATTAAGGCATATATGCATCGTGTCTGTGAGAGTGTGTGGGAGAGAATAGATAGCAAGAACGTATATTATTACCCACTGAAGGAAACGGCTGAATAAAGGGAAACGTTGGAGGCTCCGCTGATCTTTGTACCGGTGGAGGGATCGGTGGAACCAGCTGAATAATGGGGTGTTCCATTGAAGGGGGAAGTGTTGAGGCTGCCTGACGAAAAACATGAGAAGTAGATTTTTCCACAGCTGTGAGCAGCATAAGGGCATTTGAACCGCCTGCACCACAACCACTCATGGCCGCCGCCGCCGCCCTTGGACCTTTTCTCTCTACCACCTCCACCAATGCCTCGTATGTCTGCGGCAACATATTTGGAGGCAGGTTGTTTTCTTTCCTCTCGTTCTTGTCCATCCCCCAATAAGAATTTTCTTCATCTTCTCCCCCTGATTTCTCCGCTGATCTCCTTTCGTACTCTCGAACCCTTTTGAAATCTCTCATCAAATTATCCCACTTGTCATTGCACTGGTTTTGGCTCCTGAAACAACCGTTTTTCCAACAATAATCCTCCACCCATTTCCACCTCGGCTCCGCCGGTTTGCCCCTCTCGCCACCGTCCCCCAACCTCTTCATCCTCCTCTCATCATCCATCTTCTTCGCCTCAATTAGAACCATTGTTTCTTGAAGCGTCCAGTTCCCTTTTCTATGGTCCCTGATCATCACATTATTAGTGTCACCTATCGACAGATCCATGCATGCAACAACTCGCAGCCGAGGCAGAGAGCTTAATTAAGTTACGCCACCCGTGAGATGGACGAAAAAGACATAAGACGAGTGTACTTTTCAACTTTTAGTTTCCTTATTTCAAGTTGGAAGATTAAAGAGAGGTAATCGTGTAACAGAAGTGCGGTAATGGTATGATTTACTAGCATAATTAAACACATGACAAGGATTAACTCTGGTTTTCGAGTTTGACGCTCTTGCTCTTGGCTGGTGTATCAATCAATGAGCAGTGAGCACCCACTTTAAATGGTGGAGAATCTTTGAATTTTCAAAGTAGAAATAACTACTAATTCAAGCCACTAGATTTGAGACGGGTACAGTAGCATGTCATAATTATTAACCCACCATCAATTCGACAAACCCGAGAAAACTTTTCAGAGAGTGAAATTATGAGTGGTGTGAGTTCTTTGGTTTACAGCATTGCATGCATGGGAGGAACTGAAATACTATGATTTTAACGAACTACACTCCGCTGTAGTTAACACGCTGCACCAATCATACCACCAAATCTTCGTACATGCATGAGCTTTCATTAATACAATAAGGTCAAAAAATATTATAAAAACTTTACTTTTCTCTCAGATGAAAGTGAATGGGAGAAGCTTTATAAAAGAAAAATATTCAAGAGAACTAATGCAATACTATCCTAACTATAAAACTAAAAGACAAAAACTTGTGTGAGACGGATATCTTAAATACTGAGATTAGCAAAAATTTTAGAGTTACCTTAAATGTACAGTAAGAGATATACACATATTGTTTTTAAGATTATAAAACTATTTTAAATATATTTTAATTTGTATTATTTTATAATTTCAAAAATAATATATAATCTTTGTTGTGTTTATAATATTTGTAAGTTTTATCAGGGAACGTCAACTAGAACACGAAGAGATGCTTTGACTGATTCTGGGGCTTTGACCGAAAGGACAGACCATTGGGGGCCACCCAATCCCATGACCCCTCGCTGTCCTCACATTTTCTTGGACTCTAGCCTGCATCTCCCCAACCCTACACCACCACAACTCTACGTCTCTACCATTATCACCTTTTTTTTTTTTTTTTATGTATATACAAATAAATTTAATAGGATATTTAGGAATAGGAAGGGGTGGTATTCCTTTGGACATGAGAGCCGACCATTATAATTTTTAAAGATAAACAGTTTTTCTGGAAGTCGGAAGTATTTCATCTAAAAAAGCATTTATCTTTGTACATGAAATCCGCTAAAAAGTCAATAGTTCTCACATATATTGATAAATGTTCATGTTTAGATACACCGTTGGTAGTGCTAATAGCATCTCATTTCCCCATATTTTGAATCCAAAACTGTGCCGAAATAAAATTGATAATTGGTAATGACCTAAAAAAAATTAAAACTTGCACTAAAAATTTGAACTAAAACACACACACTCAGAACATTTCGGATTTATTAAAAAATAAACTGAGGAAAGTGGTCAAACAATTATCCGATAGTGTTACATTCAAGTCACACCAGGTACTCCAGAGGGTGTTGACCATATATGGATCGAGGGTATGGGTATGAGTAATGCTCTAATTAAACTTGCTGTTTATTCACACATCACAAGTGCCAGAATGGGATATTTTTGGCAAAAAATAAAAAAAAAAATATTAAAACAAGACGACGTAGAACAACAAAGCGGTACCATTACATCAACTTTTAGTATCTGTTTTAGAACTTCAACATTTCAGTGCTGCAGATTTCTTCTCCCAGTACTGTCGAAACCTTTGTCTTGCATACTCAATATAGTCGAAATCTATTTTGTTAACATGTTCCTGATACAAGTTTAAAAAGATTATGAGAAGCTTGAGGGGTTTAATTAATTTTAGACAGTTACAAAACCAGCAAAAATTTTGGCACGTTTTGATGTCTTCAGATCCTAAAATAGTGACACCAACTTAAACCGTTTGGGTTCATCTTATTCTCATTAAAAGGAATTTTTCTGAGAGAAATAAAACATAAACACAATCAAATTTGAACGCAGATTAAGTATTGAAAGATGTTGATGCGCTGGGATATTGAAATCCCGTAATATCAAGGAGTTTAGGTAGCGAATACCGAGATTATGCCCCATAAGCCCCAGAGGAGATGGCTTGCAAGAGTATACTTCTCCACTAGCTCTACTAACTGCTCAACCTCAAAGTCACTAGGTTGACGGCCTGCACAAAACTCTGGTGGTTCAAAGGAAATTCGTAGTGCATCTTATACTTTGTTTATGAAACGATTCACGTCAAAAATAAAATCATGCTGATAAACTTATCAGTCAATGCAGTACCTGAGCAACTCAGATATATATGCAAGAATGTTTGACGCTCTTTTAAACCTGGCTACACAGCGAAGATATTAGTTTTCAAGGGATTATTTTGCATATCCATTATCATATTGCTCGAGGAATAAAAGCGAAAAATTACCCGGATATTTACTGTAGTCCAAAATATGAGGGGTTTCTGTATGGTAGTCAGCAGCCATCTCACAGAAATGATTCGCAAGATCGAAAGCTATGGGGTTGTAACTTGCATATTCATAATCCTACAGTGCAACATAGATCAAAAGGCAATAGACATATGAAACAAAAGATCAATGCAATATGACAAAACTAAGTTGGCTTTTATTTTGCCTTGATATATTGCATTAGGAAGCAAGTACAAGGTATCCTAAGTCCAAGGAAATTTGCAACATTAGAATCAAGATTCTGTGTGGATCGAACAATTTCAGCTGATGGATTTGGAAGAGTAAACAAGAGATCTAATTTCTTAAATTCACATTTAACAATAATGATTTTTGTGTTTTGCAATCACAGATAACGTTAATCAGAGCATTGCCATACTCACAATTATGGTAATTAATTTGGTTTCTTCATCCATCATTATGTTACCATATTGCAAGTCGTTGTGGCAGAATCCTACAAGCTGATGAGCAGTAGTTAAACTCTTTTTCAATGCAGATATTTCATCATTCATGACACTCAACTGGAAGGCTTCCGCTTCTTGTGGCGAAGACAATCGTTTGGCATCTTTAAGCCAGTTACTGAACCATAAAAGGGAGGAACTCTAACGTAAGAATCTTTAAATAAATAATTCAGCGACATCAATCTATTGAATCAACTGCTGAAGAGGAGATAAACGTACAGCAATCTATCCCACAGGACAATGCTCTTGGACCCGGTCATATCTAGATTATGAAACTCCTTCATTTTAGTAGCTATGAGAGCAGATATCTCAGGATCACGCAGATCAGATGCTGTAAGTGTCTACAATGAGACAACCAAGGGAAGATAACATTAGATAATTCAACATTTTTCTTAACAAAGCCCACCACTCGTGCCAAGACTAGAGTTTTGGCACAAACTGCTGTCAGTAAATAAAAATGATAATAAGCTAATTCCAAATGAGCATGTTTCATGAGCTACCAGCATGAATACCCATGAAATAATCACCCACTACCTAGGCTCTGGTCTATGAACTGATAGCAGAGACAAGATGCTTGAGTTGCCATAATAGAGCCTCTCATCATGTACATTTTTTTATTCAGCTCTTGAGAGCCCACTATCCGGCCAAATACATTTCTTGAAGACACCTTCGCCCCATGTCCCAACCACAAAAAACTCCAAACATAATAAGCCAAACAACTAACTTGAAAAGACAAAGATATTGATGCCATCTTTGATTCTAGACATATTGGTTGGAGCTCCTCGAAATAGCTTTATGAGTCGATGACATTGTTATGGCTCCTAGAAGCCTGAGCTTTCGGAAGAATCGACATGAAGTCAAATGCTTGAAATCCCAGAAACGTGAAATGTCATATATTCTGTTAAATTGATTTTGGGTGGCTTTGTTGGCTAAGCCTAATTTGTAGGCGTATACTTTTGAGTATGAACATATGCACGGGCGTGTCAACAAACCGAACTTGCAAGAAACATAGACGTGTATGAAAAGCTACAGTCAAATGCACAACAGAGGAGCATACACTATTTACAAGCACAGCCAACCGGAAACAGCGCGATATCAAACCTAATGAACCTTACCCGAGCGCGAATGAACTCTTCGACGCGTCCAGTAGAGAAGCGTCCAAGCAAGAGAGGGCCCTGTCCTTTCCTGGACATGAATTCAAACGTGCGTATCTCGTTCTCGCGATCGAAAAATATGTCGACGCCTTCACCGTAAATCCTGACCAGAACTTTCCTGGATCTCGGATGCAATTCATGTGTTGAATTGGTGAGCCATTTGATCTGGTACACCTCGTTAGTCATAGCACCCTTGAGCGGAATCACTTGCAGCGCGTTCGCATCGGCTATGTCGTCCCATTGCGCCGCCACCGTTTTCAATATCATCATCGCCTCATCCGGAATCCGATGTTCTTTTCTTTCACAATTGGTTGATTTATCCATGGATCCCATAGATAAGGAATAAGGGATTGAGTTGTTTTTCGATGGTATGGAATTCGAAAGGTTGAGATTCAGCGAGCTTGAACTCGGAGGGAAATGGAGAAGGGCAATGCGAAGACTGCTGACGAAACGAATACACGAACACCTGTTGCAATGCCGTTTCCAGGTGGCGGTGTTTTACCGGAAACTGAATGCATGTGCATTTCACGTGATCGATAGATAGTTTAATAATATATATACTCTCTCGACCACACTGTATTATATATCCCAAAAATTCTAGTGAGACAGTGTCATAGGTCGATTTTGTTAAACTAATTTTTTATTTGATCCAATTTATGAAAAAAAATTTAATTTTTATACAAAAAATATCATTATTCATTATAGTTATGTATCATATCAATCTGTCTAACTGATATAAATATGTGAGACAGTTTTACAAGAGACTTACTCGTTATTTATATTTTTTATGATAATGAAACACATAGCCGTTATTTTTTTATGTGCATGGGGTAAATTTTTTTGTTAATATTAGTTTGTAAATCATAACCAGGTAAATTGTATTCAAAAATTTCCGAATTAATGCAGTAGTTTGTAAACTACGCTAGTCAAGTAAAGCGCACTGGGAAAACCTTATATAACAAGCTTACCCGAGAACATTTTGATAGGGAGACCAACTATATTGTGTTGTTATTTTTATGAATTTCTCGACAAATTGTTAAGATTTTGACTTTAACCTAACTCAAACCCAAAAAATAAGTCAAAAAGAAGATTGTCTACGTATATTTATACAACTCTCAAATATTTAATTTATCTAACGTGGGACATTTAACATTCCCCTCAAACTCAAGAATAAATATCTGGATCATAAAGTTTATCAGACTTTTTCTCAAAATAACTAAAAAAATCTGAAATTGTCTAGTATAAAATCAATATATTATTTGCATCACAAATGTAAAAATAATGATTACACGGTGAGATGAGAGTAAAAAATATGATTAGGGTTTGGATGCCCTTAGCTAACTTTGATAGTGTCCAAGATTTGTGCTCGAGGGGGCCAATTGATATTATAACCCGTCGAGAAAGCAACTTTTGGATAGAATTATACAAGAAGTACTATTTAATTCTAAATAACTTTAAATTATTTTTAAAATTGTAGTGTCTAACTCGTGTAAATACTCATAACTTAATATCACTTAATTTTTTTAGTCATATTCAGTGATGACACGAAAAATGAACTCCTCGGGGGTATTATGAATACATATTAGTTGGTCATTTTCAACTATAAATAAGCAAGTATGATTTAATCTAGAGATATGGAACGAATGTGTCCCTGGAAACCTTTTTTTAATGACGTGATAATATGCAATCGCTATCTTTCGGATTTCGGTGTATATTGTGTAAATAATCATATGTGCGCAATAGTATGGAAATCACGCTAGTTAGATAATCATTTCAAACTTTTTCGTATATATACAGCTTTCAAAGTTTTATGTAGAAATTCGTGGAGACAATTAAATCTATGAATTGCTAATACTTCGAAAGTGAATTATAACTTGAACTACAAAGCAAGGAGACATCCGATTCAATTGGAGCATGTATGGGAGAGCAATTACACAGATGATGGAATATTCTTCGCAGCATAGACGAAGTTGACAAGACAATGCAGTGTACATGGAGGCACAGCCTGACTCGGCCTAATTAGTGTCTTCGTGGTTTTGTTTAGGTGTATGTACATTTGTTAGCTACGCATTCTGATGTGATAAGATATGGTTTTTATTTTTTCTTTTAAAGCACATGCCTTATATATTCACCAACACAAAATTGAACATTTACTAACAGGTCGTGTCCAGGCAGACGACGGTAATTAACGAAATTCAAATGGAAATTACATAAAAAAAAAAATTATTATTTTTTGATTGAGCAGAAGTATCATCTGTAATTCAATCTGTTGCTGCTATGAATGACGTGATAAAAAAGACTGAAGGGCCAAAAAAGCTAAGGTTGACAAAGCCAGGGAGGCGACAAAGTTCATTAAAGGCCATGGTTGGCGAAGGGAACATCGCAATTTCCTCCAATCACACCCGACAAAATTCACTCAAAACTATTAAAGCAATCCGCTTTACTCATATGGTGCGAGAAAAATGCAATAAAGGCGCATTTGGAAAAAAAAAAAAAAAAAGCATTCAAAATCGAACGCTTTAAGGATTTCGTGACACTAGCTACATGTTGAGAGTCTAGAAGGTCTCATACATATATAGATTTATACATCTTATAATACATAAATATATATATAATTGGGTTATATTTATCAATATATCGTGCTTCTCTCGTTTTTATCTACATTGAGATATATATCATCTATTAGAATAGTATATTCACACTGCATCAAAGAGTCCAATTTTAACTCGGTTATGTGGACTCTTATATTTTATATGAGTGTACTATCTTAATGTTAGCATGATCTCAACCAAATAGATGAATATTACTTTGTGTATGCATATATTCATTTTTCCGGTTGAGTTCAAGCTATCTTAATGATACTATCCTAACCTTAAATCTAGCGACACGTGTTTTGTCATATTAACATTGTCCACATTAATATATTAACAGTTATCGAGATACGACTATTAGATACACCATTCACATACTACTCTCGTTCACTCGTTTTTACCTTAGTAAACAATGATGACATATTGTTATTATTGTCGGCATACCGAATGATCTGAACAACAAACGAGGAGTGTGATCGTGTCTAAAAGAATCGGATATAAGATTTATGTGGACGGTGGAAGTGCATTAAATTACGGGTCACCTTTCTATGTATATACTTTTGACGCCCGAAATTTGTGATTCTGTAATTAAAGTGATTCCAGGCGCTATCTTTTATACATGGAAAGCGAATCACCTCTCTTCTCTCGAGTCTCACTCTATATANTCACACCAAATGTTTCAGAAATGAAACTCGCCTTATATGATCCTGCTACTACTTCTTTCTTTCAGTACACTTAGAGTCGCTCTTTCGTCTTTCAACGACTCTCTTTCAATACTCGTTAGAGTCGCTCTTTCGTCTCTCAACGACTCGCGTAAATCGTACGTGGATCCTCATGGCTAATTATTAATAGTTCCTATTATATATATATGATATATATGCATGGGATGGGATATGCCTGGCTCCCTGTATGCCACACGGTGACACCGATTCCGGGCGTAGGAACGGGTGAGGCGGGTGGCGTACCAGGAGCCAAGCATGTCGTATATATACAACACGTTTAATGTGCATTCGTATGTCTTAACATTGGAAAAGAAACGTACGATGCTCTACTTTTGGGTTTCTTATTTAAAATCTTCATTTAATATTTCCAAATCCTATTTCTTTCTCATTTTTCTTGTGTTGTCAAAACAATTCGTTATCTGTCTCATGATGGATTTTCTTTTATTTTTTTAAAAAAGAGTGTCTATTCGCCTAATGAATAATAATAATAATCTATTTGTTACATTCAATAGATTGCTTGTTTGTCGGTGAGTAATTGATGCTTGGTGGGCCACAAATTTGGGGGGTGGGCAATACGTTAATTTAATATAAACCCATCAATAATGCATTCCAAAAGCAAGCCCACTCTAAAAACACAAAAACCGAAGAAACCCCCCAAAAATAAAAATAAAAAAATAAAAAATCAAACTAGTCTCGTCTATTTTTTATTTTAATAATTAATTTTAATTAATTGACGGGTTTTAGTATATTCATTTCATTGGGTGAGAACAAATAAGGTAGTTGCGTCGTTTAGAAGGTTTTGACCCAATTCCCCCTTCTTTTGTTTTTGTTATATGAATTAGTAAGGATCTGTCAAACTCTCTTTCTTCTTCTTTATTTTTGTTACACAGATCGGTAGGGGTCCTGTCATGACCCTGACTGTGTTTCTTTCTCGTATAATTGTATAACATAGCCAACAATATATGAGCTTATTACAAAAATAATTATCAATTGGCAGTGATTCTTGATGAAAACTTGAATTTCCACCATCGATTTATCCTTTTAATCTCACTCATGAACATCGACGAAGACTCGATAATCAATCTGAAATACATCTCTCTTGAGTTATCACCCAAATAAATCATCCACTATATTCTATGACGATCAAGTTTGTTATCGTTCGATTTAACTGTTTATCGATATATTCCGGTACTTGGCTGTATAATTTTTATGGTCTATCAAAAGTTGTATCTTTCGAAAAGAGTTTTTTCTATTTGAAGTTACTCGGAACTTATCTCTCATCAACTTTATTACAAACAATACTAAATGACAGGACTATATTATTGATTAAAAAAAAGTGATCGAGACAATTGGTTATTCAAACTTAATTAATATTTTCGCTTTCAAAATTGCTGAGCAAGCATTATTCACTATATACTATTTCGAAACATGAATTTCATATTTTCTTTTTATGATCTCGAGTTTATTAGTATTTGTTTATGGCATATTGTTTTAGATAACATATTTTGTCTACACTTTATTTTTAAAATTCATGTTATTTATAATGTCATATTTATCGACGAAAAAATATATGAATATTAAGCTTTAAAAAAACTATTTTTTGTGCTCGTCTCATATTTGAATGGTATCAAGTCCGGCACTACCAATATGTTCCAGTTTTTGAAATTGAACAATGTTTTTCTTTTACCGAAATTTAAATTATTATTATTATTATTTTCATTTTATATCATCCTCCCGCATGTAGTAAGAAGACGAAGGACATCAAAATTAAATCTCAACTATCGATCACCAGCTGTAGACAGTATGATCTTCGATCACTGTGAAGACCGTGCAATATGGGAGGCACCAGTCTTGGGGGAAATCTTTGCAACCCAAAAATCACTCTCCAATTACACTTAAAGAAGCCAACAATCACTCCATTTCAGCGTGAGTCTCGGACGTGAACTTGAACCGAGAAAAGGCCACGTTCAACGTGGAAGAGGAAAGTGTAACCACCCTTTGACTAAACAATCAGCAAAGATCTTGGAGTAATAGGAGCTTACCTTGGAGCCGATCATTCAAGCCTATATATATATGTGTGAACCGAAGTGATACATACTGAAAGCTCCATCCCCGTACCTACAGATTTCGAAAATATAGCTGCTGGGAAAATAGCTTTCTTGATTCAATTTCTTGGCCAAATTCGAAGTCTTGTAGTAGTGTTTCGATGTCCAGTTGCTGTCATTGTTAATACCCAGTCGTAACCAAGTTCATGCCCATTCTTTCGAGCCCAGTTGCTGCCCGAAGTTGATCCAGAAATAGCCGAGAAGCTTGATCAAACAAGCTGTCCCAAAATCCCGAGAATTTCCGCAACGGTTCGAAACAAATTGCTGCCCATTTTCCAGACCAAGATTCGGCCCATTTTCGAAGGTGATAACAGTCTATTTCGGTCAAGATCAAAGCCGGAATTCAGCCCCAAGTTCGAAGCTTGGCCGCAGCGTTTTGAAGTCTAGATTCCACCACTTCCGAAGCTTTCCAGTAAGCCAATCTCTGCCCATTNACTTCACATAAATCAAATTACTAACATTATCAAAATTTAAAAACACATGATTCAAATACAATTTTAACAATATAAAAAAACAAAAATCGTAAAGATACAATTTCCTTAGAATTATTATTATTATGCCGCACCAGATTAACCGATATTTAACACACTAAACTTTTTTGTTAGTATGTAAAATAAGAAAACATGTTTTGATTCTCTGAATTAAATGAATAAATTATACTCTCTCCACCTCAATCATACATTACAATTAAACTCTAAATTATCAGATTTTCACCGTCTAAATTTTGCAATGAAACACAACAGATTTCCACCTCCAACAAATTTTTGCAATGTTAAAAACATTAATGAAGTAGTCCAAGCAATTTCACAGCCAAAAACAATTTAATTAATTGAATTTTTAAAATTGTCAATGGTAAGTGCATCAAACGTTTCCTGCTTGTTGGTAGATTTAATGGCCCTTGTCCCTTTTGTTGAGTTGAAACTAGATATATAACCATCGTCTTTCGCTTGGACATAAAATTTTTTTTTCTATGTTTAATAATCATGGCTTGTAAGAGACGAAGATGAAATAATATTTAATGTCCAAATATAAGTTCTTCCATTATGAACATTTAATTTTGGTTTTTACCATATTTTCACGTAAATGAGAACATTTAACCAAGAAAAATGGTGGGCTTTCCAATACTAACTAATAAATATAATAATTAATACTTTTGCATTTTAAAATTAAATGAACAAATTGATAATTAGAAAAGCAAATTGAATGGGGATAGATTAGTAAAAGAGTAAGGAAAATAATATTAAATATAAAAAACTGAACTAATTGATCGACGGATGAAAAAAAATGTATATAGATCGTAAGTGGATATCCTATCCTATAAATACAATAATTACATGGAAGGACCTTCTTATTCTCGTGTTTATTCTTAATGGGAACGCATTAATTCTGCGTCAGTGTTAATTAATTATTTCGAGAATCTAACAATTACTTTGTTTTCTTGTGATGTTTTATTTCATAAATGAGCACCCCATCTTACTCTATATATGTGGCGCTCCAAATCTCGCCACGTAATCATACAACATGTGACGTTATATGCATAAAAAATTTTCTTTTCAACGACGTAATAATATAATGCATATACGACAAAATAGTGCAATCACCACACTATCTACGTCAATGCAGCAGAAACAGTATAATACATACACACATACAACTCAAGTAAGACAATAAACTATATTGTTTCTATCTACTATCAACTACAGTAATGTTTGACTAGACACACCTAGCCCTTCACCACTATCCTGTCTCACGGCATAGTCCTGTAACCTGTCCAACAGAAACAGCCCCAAAGGGTGAGCATACACAACAATCATCATCGTAATACATAACAATTATATTATCAACAATATAAAATATAACTGGAATGATAACAGAAATACTCCCTTTGCTGTCTTTGGACAATCAAACCACCAACGATATCAACGTCATCACTCTCATACCACTGCAACAACAACATCGACGATACGTCGCACCCCAACACCGGCGACAGCAATATCGTCGAACGAATAACATCAACGATACGTCGCACCCCTACTCCGACGACACCAATATCGTTGAACGAATAACATCGACGATACGTCGCACCCCAACACCGGCGACAGCAATATCGTCGAACGAACAACATCAACGTGACGTCTCCCAACAAACGACAGCCAACAATATCAACGATGATAAACAACAACAGATATAATATCAAATCACCCAATACCAGTGATTTATTATCGTTCAACGCAATAGTATTCATCAATACTAAACAATAACAACATATGCTCGTACGTCAACACGTACCTGATAATCGAGTATATATAAAATCTGGCTATTTCTTTGATCCCAAGGCTTGTGTTGTATTTAAATAATTCAACAACAATTATCAGATCATTATCACTGTATCAATATAATCATAACATCTTCAATATACAACATCAAATAGCCCAACAATAATTCATTCACAACATATAAACTCGATTATTAAATCTTATCGTTCATCAATTTAATATTCTAGAGTAGTTAATTCACAATACTACCATCAAATACACCCTAATTAATTAACTTCAAATAATAGGCTATTTTACAACATCCGTCAAATTACAAAAACGTTATATCAACGTGTAGCCTATACTTCGTAGACTCCGAATATATAATCAGAATTAATAACAACTGACAAACAACTCTCTAATCTCAATCCAACGATTAAAAATCCTTAATTATAATAAATTAGGAATAATTCAAAACAATAACACAATAATCTTCTCTACTTCGTTAAGATCATACACTATTAAAAAATCTTCAATTTCAGTATGATTTAACAATTTATCGGATTTATTCCAGAAATCGACGAATTTTAAACATCACCAAAACTATAAAATTTATACTTCAAATCAAAGACCTCGTGTCAACGATTCCAGAACTGAAGTCGGTTCGTCGATTGGATAAACCGATAAGTCGCACGATCGAAAAGAAAAATCAAAATCTTATTTCTTCTTTTCTCTCCCCTCTTTCTAATATGTAATATTTAACATTTTAAAACCGGTATATCCCTTTGGACCAGTCAAACGATCAAATTTTCAAAAACTCAAAACATAAAACTTCTATATCTTTGAGTTTTCTATGTTATATCCAAATCTCAAATCATTTGGACTTCATATGAGCAAGATATGTCACTAATTACCATTTTGCCTTAAAATTAATTCATTATTTTTCAATTTATTTACGGAAATGACATCAAAATAAATTGAATATTTTTCAACTTATTTACAAAAGTACCATCAATACTATTTTATAGTTGTAATATTTACTTTATGCATTACAATATATAATCATTACATTTGGAGTATTTGTTTTACGTTTGTTGAATTATCGACATATATATCAATTTTTATAAAAATACAAAATATTCACAATTATTTAATAATATTAAAATAGAAAAACATCCTCTATATAACATATATTATAATCCGTACTTGTACAGCCACATAAGCAGCACAGCCCCAGGATACAACGTTTTGGAGCGTTTCTCCGAGAATTGCGGCTCCTTGCCCACCCTCTTTATTTTCCTATCACTGATTTCTCGAAGTTGACCATTTTTCTCTAGTTATGGTTATGAACTGCAACAAGAGACATGGCCAGAATGTTAGATTTAATATAAATAATATTATTAAATAATAGTAAACAGCAATAACCATTTAAAATAATAATATCTTAATTTATCAGCTACTACTGTCCCATTGATTTGACCCTCTTAATTGTTTATGTAAACAAGATGTTTACAATCATTAGAAAAATCAACAATGCTAGCTCAAACCCTAAAAGATTAACAGGGGAGTGCGGCTTATTAGTTTTATGTGTGTTTCTTTTCTTCAAATTTATCTTTTTTATTCTCTTCTTCTGGCCTATGCCGCATACCTGTTAATACCAAAGTCAGCGCCTTTCTCTTATATCTTGATCAGGTTGTTTTTCATGGTCAACTTTGTTATCATAAAGGTTCTTCAAGAAGAAAGATCATACACTGTTTCGCTAATATATTTGAGAACTTGCTTGGTCGAATGAGATCTCTGTGTTTTTGACAAAGTCTACGCGGCTAGTTTTCTTGGAGAGCGAGGATGGAGAATTACCAAGGTGATTTAGCTGATATAGTCCACGCCAGCGTCAGCGGAGGCAGCATAACTGGAAATTCGGCCACCTTCACCTCCCTCACAGATATGCAGTTTCCCAGCAACCAAATCGGCTGTTTTTCTGGAAACCACTGGGATGATGATTTCGGTGACCCGTTCAATCAGTTGGGAGATCCGCTCCGCATCGATACACCAGCGTCTGGATTTGTCCTCAACCCGAATATGATGAAGTCCGACAGTTCAACCAATGGAAGGTTTGAAGCTGTGGGAGGATCATATCGCAACCCTAGTGTAAATCTTGCTCATCATATGATTATGGATGATGAGATTACGAGAAGGCCTTCTGATAATTTGTTCTCGAGGATGCTGCAGATCTCTTCGGATCCTAAGTTTCCTGCTGTATCTCCATGTGATCCCCCGGTGGTGGCAGCTTCTTCTTCCTCCATGTTACTATCAAATGATAAAGTATTGACTTTCCCAGATTGCTCCAAATTAGGTTGCTTGGTGGAGAGCCCAGGTTTGCAGATCTCGCCTCCGCGAAATACGGGGATTAAAAGGAGGTGGGTATTGTATCACTCAAAAAAAAAATTTATCTAATCAAAGTTTTAGCATAATTCCTATATTTTATGCAACTAATTATAAAGCTCTCGTTGTATCACATGTTCCTGGTTTATGGAGGATCTCAAAGTAGAATTAGGTTTCCAACATATGATCTTGAGTTGTTTTAATATGCACGCAAAGCGAGATTGCATTGCATTTTGTTAAATGGCACACGTCATAGGTGGTTGAATTAAGTATTTGGAAGTTATATATATGGATTTAGGTCATTATTTCTTTTGAGCTAGCTTTTGAGATTGAAGATTGAATTTGATCCAAGTATCAATCTGAGAGCTTTGTAAACTTCACGCTCCTCATTCCTGGGAAGTGAGATGTGTGTTAAATGTCACATCAGTTGATTAAGTTTTGTTAGTTATATATATATATATAAATATATATATATATATATATATATCTTAAGACAATATTTTCTTGTTGATCTAGTTTTTTGTGTTGATTTAAGTCTAAATCTCAACCTTAGCTTATCTATCTGTCACAAGATATAGAATCATTTTAGCTAAAATGAATCTTGATATGATATAATCAAACGTAAACGCAGATATTTATGCGGCCAGTGTAACTGTTTCAAGAATTCGCTTTCATGTTATGCCCATGTAATTTGAGAATACTGTATCTCGAAACCCACATGACGAGATTTCCGTGGTTTCATCTGTTGAGTCCATTTCTCCATTACTTTCGGCTTTTTCAAAGAAAAAGCTACAAAAAGCTGGCATGCAGAACTGCTGATCGAGCAGCTCTGCACACCACTGAAAATGATGACGATCCTGGTGAATTAACTAGCTGCTCCATAGATAAAGAAATTAATCGCGCGCTTTAACCGAAGAATCTATTGTTTTCATGCAACATCAATTCAGGAAAAGCCAGGCGAAGAAGGTTGTTTGCATACCAGCTCCGGCGCCTGCAAACACCAGGCATACTGGAGAAGTTGTTCCTTCTGATCTTTGGGCTTGGAGAAAGTACGGTCAGAAGCCAATTAAGGGCTCCCCTTTTCCACGGTAATTAGCTTTATTTTGTTCCTGAAAGAGCAATCCTTTGTGTAATTATATACGTCACTGATTAAACTTTGGAGTGAATCATTGCCGAATTTCAGTTTATTCAGAATTTCTTTGATGATATCGAAATAAGCATTGATGAGACTGAATACATTGAAATTCAATATCGTGACTAATTATATACTTAGCTTGCTTAATTTCGTTTTCCTTTCTACTAATTAAACGATAAATTTTAATGAAGCTGGATACCATTCAAACCCGATTTATATATCTTCCTAACTTTTCAGTTTTTATTGGTGTTGCATGTTCGAAAATCCAGCGGTTATTTTAGGTGCAGTAGTTCCAAGGGATGTTCAGCAAGAAAGCAAGTGGAAAGGAGTAGAACTGACCCTAGTATGTTGGTAATAACCTACACTTCGGACCATAACCATCCATGGCCAACACAAAGAAATGCTCTCGCGGGCTCCACAAGATCGCATCCAATTAAAACTAATCCTGCTGCAAGAAAATCACCGAATTCCCAAGCCCAAGAGCCCCCAAGCCCCGACGAAGAAAAGAAAGAAATCACTTCAAAAAATATAGCAGATTTTGGGAATTGTTCAGTCTTGAAAGTGGAAAAGGATCTATATATAGACAACCAGTTAGAGATGGACGGCCATTATGAAGACTTTTATGGAGATTTTGTAGAGATGGAGCCCGACGCATTAGATAGTTTGTTGACGCAGAGATTTTCCTCTGATGAGGGCTGTGAAAACAAGACTTTGGATCCTTTCAGCTTCTATGATTGTCCTGCAAACTACAATTATCCAGCCACCAGAGAGCACCACCACCACCACCACCAACCCGGCCCCTAAAAGAGATTCAGAAGTTGTCATTGGACATACGAAAGAAGCCCAAACTCACTCAGTACAAACACAGAATCCCACAAACTGTTAATTAATTTTTGTTGATTTACTTTCAATTAAACACATGCAGTTGGCCCATGCAAAAACATGTGAATACTCCATTATAATTACATCACTTTCACGTATACTTTTACACGGCCCGTTAAGAATTAATTAATTAGAATAAGTCGTTGTTGAAATTGAATGCATGTGATGGGAGGAGAATGGAGTGGCTTTGTAACGGGAATAACGTGGATGGGACAGAAAGTTGAGGAACAGAAAGATTGAACAGTTAAGAAGTACAGACAAGACTGGAAAACTCAATGAAGAGATTGATGTTCGATGGGACTCCTCCCATCTTTCAGAGTGGGATCGATATATATTTATTTTCATGATATGATCATTATTCATTGTTCATCTGGGGCTGGATTGCTTATACGACAAAAACAAATTTGTAACTCTGTGCAATATCATAAAAACACGAAATAAATTTTTTTGGTGAGAACTTAAGAAAACAGTGTTGCTATTAAAACCATATAAAAAAATTTATTTTCTTTTGAATGATGTGTTTGGCGGTGGTCTAAAAAAAGTAAATTTGAAAATTTGTTTAAATCATCATATAAAAAATTATATATAATTATTTGAATAAAAAAGTAAATAAATAAATTGATTAAAAGTTATTTTACTTAGTAGGTCTCTTGTGAGACGGTTTCACGAATATTTATCTGTGAGACGGGTCAAATTTACCGATATTCATAATAAAAAGTAATATTTTTTCGTGGATGACCCAAATAAGATATCAATCTCACAAAATACGACATACGAGACCGTCTTACACAAGTTTTCGTCTTAAGTAAAAATATGCATGTAACGCGTGAACCCTAAGCTAGTAATATTATGGTGCGTTAAACTGTTCAAAAAATTCAAGTCATTATTTTGATTTTGATGGGAAAACATCTTCCACATACTATTTAGAGCCTTTACTTCGGAGACATTGATTTAAGAACATGAAATCCTGTAATAACTACATTATCTAGTACATTTTAAAAACTAAAATTAAAAAATTCACATATTATAATTATAAATTCCATATTTAATATAATTTTATTATATTTATTCAAATAATAATTAAAAATAAAAATATAAAAAAATATGAATCAATTCGAACTATTAATTATGATAATGATTCATATAAGTAATAATCATTATTTTACAATACCGCGTCGTTCGTTATTAACATAATGATGCGTGAAACGTTTCAATTAATTCAAGTAACTATTTTGATTGAATTGCAATTTGCAAAAATATCTTCCACATCTTATTTATAGTGAGGACGGACGGTGCACCATCCATTTTCAAAATGAGTTATTTGTATTTATTTTCCTATACTTTATTGATTTGAAAATAATTGTGTTTATCAGTTATTTCCGCTATCGGAACATTTTGTCTTTTCGAAAAAAGGGCTTTGCTTTTTTCTAATACTGAATTACGAACTTAAAAATTAGAGTTGTCAAAAACATGTTATAATATTAACATTTTACTACTGAAAACGAAAACCCGTGCATTTTCCACAATAGCCAATTAAATATTCAGACATTGATTTAAAAACTTAAATATTTTATCGGTAAATGCTTTTGGAACATTTTGTCAAAAAGGGGCTTAATTTGAACTTTTTAATACTGTATGTATTCCCGGCTCATCAAAATGAATTGGAAGAGGGACCGGGGCTAGAGCCTTGTATTTTATTTTATTTTTTTTGTCAGATTTCAATAAATGTTATTATTATTTTTATATTATTTAAATAAATAAACTTTGGTAATTAGCATCTAGTTTTGCTGTGTATGCGGATGAGCTCAGTCTATTGACAAAAATTTGTGTGAGACGGTCTCACGGGTTTTATTTTGTGAGACGGATCTCTTATTTGGGTCATCTATGAAAAATTATTACTTTTTATATTAAGAGTATTACTTTTTATTGTGAATATCGGTAGGGTTGACTCATCTCACTGATAAAAATTCGTGAGACCGTATCATAATAGACCTACTCCAGTCTATTAATTAAACACTGGTGTATTACACCATTATGATTTTATACAAAAATATCAATAAAAGTTTTTTCGACTTCATTCAAAAAAAAAAAAAAAGTTTTTTCGACTCCATGATATTTTTATTTAAATTCACAACATCAATAGTTGTTTTTGTATAAAATCATATAAAGTGTAGCACACCCGGTACAATATAGTCTGAGTGTCTGACCGTGTTGGTGTGATGTTTTTTTTTCCGCTATTACATATTTTTTTATAATATGTGATGGTTGTTCAAAGTTGAAACATTACATATAATTAGCACATTTATTTTGAATGTAGTTCTCCCTCCAGTCCCATTTTTTTTAATTAAAGAAAAATCATATGATAATTTTCATACATTCCCATCAAAGATAAGAAAAGGTGCATGGGTGATGGTGATTTATTTTTACGTTCATTGTACCCGAAGAAGAAAGTAAATATAGATTTATGCATGAAATTTTCCCCCTTCAGATTTAAAAAGCCTCCAAATTTCTCCGTATGGTTTACCGTCAGTTCATCATGCATGGCTCCACTGATGGAGGGCTTGCAGAAGTTTTGTTATGCGAAGTGATCCATGCTTCATCAACTCCAACGAAGAAGAACACCTGTGACTATTTTATCCAAATCGATATATGATCGAGATATCTCGCATTGGGAAACTCAAACATCACATATTTCGATACAAATTAAAAGCGATCCTTCAGGCCCTCCTCTCTCTATATATCCGATCCATTCATTGATATTGCTTGCTCACCGTCCTTGGAAGTTTTAGAGAGCATCCAAGAAATGAAGAACTTTTGCTTCTCCTTGTTCTTGGCCCTAGCGCTGGTTTACTGCTTTGCTCATTCGAGCGATGCAGCAATCTCGTGCGGCACCGTGGACACGAAGGCTGCCTCATGCATCACGTATGCCACGGGGAAAGACGCAAAACCCTCGAAAGAATGCTGCGCGGGGCTGCAGTCGCTTGCTCAAAGCGTGAAGACGGTTTCCGACAAGAAAGACATATGCAGGTGCCTCAAGGACGCTGTCAAGAACTTTGCAGGCGTGTAAGACAAGTTGTTGGGCAAAATTCCTTCGGCTTGCAGCATCAAAGTTGGTTTCCCTGTCTCCATGAACACTGATTGCGAAAAGTGAGTGCCCTTGTGATGTTTACTTCTGATTTAATAATCTTCATCTGGTTTTTATTATTCATGTATGTTTTTTGTTTGATTTATCAAATTTTCAGGTTACACTGAGGTTTTCTTGGGAATCGATCAGAGGTAGAAGCTGTTTTGAATAAGACTGTAGTACTTTTTTGATAAATTAAAATAAATGCTAGTGGGCTTTAATGGTTAAGGAGTTCAAGATGTTCTTTATAGAGATTCAATTCTCTTTTTACTGTGTTCTGAGATTTTATCAGCTGTCGAAGAACCGATGTTCTAGATAATTTAAGTAATTAATATGAATTCTTGGTCATTTAACTATGACGGAGAGACTATATTATTAATAATTTAATGTTGGGAATATAAAATTTGAATACCCTGCTAATAATGCCAAAGAACCATAAACACAAGCGAAGAAAACAAAAAATGCCCTTCTTCCCCTGCTAGGTGGAATCAACTGCTTGATTTTTCTGAGATCAATGTGGGATGGTTTATTGTATTTAAAGATAACTCAATCTGATAACATTAACAACTACTTTTATACTTTATGTAATACTATCCAGGTGATTTTTTAATACAGTCCGACAGTAATGGAGGCTAGCTTCCATTTTGCAGGAAGCTTTCTTTAAGTCAGATGGATACTCAATATGCTGCCATTAACATAAGGAAGCAAACTGTTATTCTCACACAAAAAGATTATTTTTTATTGCCTGAAATTATCATTATTACAAAAGAATCTCAAACAATCATGAGGCCAGCACATCTAGTCCGTAGAACGGGGTAAACCAAAAGGAATAAATAATAAAGACTAAACTAATGTGAATCAAAGAAGGAATCTCGAAAAAAAAAAAACATCTCAAGCCGCCATGCAAGCAAAAACCCTTTTCAACATCAAGAATGAGAGTTTTTCAAGCTGTAGCTGTAGAACACCTTCTTTTTCTTCCCAGAAGTATTACCGATTGTGATGGCA
This sequence comes from Primulina huaijiensis, assembly GCF_012295235.1. Taxonomy (NCBI): domain Eukaryota; kingdom Viridiplantae; phylum Streptophyta; class Magnoliopsida; order Lamiales; family Gesneriaceae; genus Primulina; species Primulina huaijiensis. The sequence goes on along the minus strand of NC_133311.1, from coordinate 21,217,559 downwards.
ATTTTGCCTGGTTCTTTATTCTTGAATGTCCCGTGAAATGGTGCCTCTTCCGAACACATCTTCCTCTCTTTCTGGATAATCAGGGTATAAGAGTTTTCATTATCAGGCACAAATTCTTCTACCGTGCAATTCACCTCCCAACCTAGAACTAAGATGTCCCAGGTGATTCCTGTTCCAGCCTGTAATCATGAAACATTAAGCATCAATCTTCTGGAAAATTTCGAATAGCCCTTTCCATTAATCATTTTAAGTACCTCTGGTATGGGAATTTCAAAGCTTGTGGTTGATCCAACTTTGATCAGCAATTCAGAAACTTCATCATCAAGTTTATTTTCCCTCTTCATTCCACCATACTGGATAGGGATTTCTTGAATCGGGATATACCTGTCTCATCACAGATGCAGAGTTCTTCATCAACTTCTACCGACAAAAAAGTTAGGAAACAATACACGTGGAAGTGGGTAAGTTCAACTCACTTGAGCAGGGTCTGAGTGACCTTAGACGGTCGAGCAAAGACCAATTTGTGTTGGCATATCAGGGAAATAAAAGAGGTAACATCGCAGCGGAATATCAACAATGAATAAGATGAACACCAATATTTATAGTGGTTCACCCCAAGATTGGACTACGTCCACTCTAAACCTCTCAAGGAGATCACTTCTTTATTAATAACAAAGAAGACAAGAGAATTGAGAATTCAAAGTATTTCACTCAGAACACTCTGATTTTAACACTCACTTTCTCTCCACTAATCCTATTCCTTCCAAGGATAAACACCAAAACACAAAATCCTCTCATCTACAATCATAAGTGTAGAAGTGAGATAAAGGATTTGATATCCTGTTTTGTTTTCCGGCTAAGCAGTTTGTGCATTGTTTCATATGAACCTGCTTGATACCGGGCAGAACTTGCTTGCTCACAAGGCGTGTAAGATTCTTTTCACTTATGTGACCAAGACGTCGGTGCCACAACTCTGTTGAGTTTTCTTCCCCTACGTAGTTCACATCTTCAGAATGATTTTCCTGAACTACATACAGCTTTGACATCTTTAATCTTTTTGCCACCACAAGTGAGCCTTTTGAAATCTTATATATCCCATTTCGGAAGGTTGTGCAGAAATCTTCTTCATCGAGTCTTTCGACCGATATCAGACTCAGGCGCATATCTGGCACATGCCTGACGTCTTTCAGGATCAGTGTAGAGCCATCCACGGTAGTCAAGCTCACATATCCCTTTCCCACGACTTTGGATAAGTCGTTATTCCCCATCCTCACCACACCAAAGTCTCCTTGTGTGTAGGATGTAAAGCATTCTCTTCGAGATGTGACGTGGACTGTTGCTCCACTATCGATCACCCAACTAGTTACTTGAGTTGTCAAATTTACGGACTCCTGCTCTAGCTCGTGAACAACATTGAATTCGTCAATTGCGTTTGTTTGCTCATCATCGGTTTCATGTTTATCTTTCGGTTTTCGGCAGTATTTTTTAATATGTCCGTTTTCTCCACAGCGATAACACTTTATGTTGGCATATCTCCCCGAGGACTTGCTTCTTCTTGGCTTTTGATTTGTGTTTTTCTTGATCTTGTGTCTCCTCCTTGACTCAACAGCCAAAACATCTGACTGTGAGGTAGAGGATCCTCGAGATCTCCGCCTCATCTCTTCATTCAAGATTCCACTCTTGATGAAGTCCATACTCACGGCTCCTCCTGGTGTTGTGTTCGTGAGTGATAACTTCAGAGTCTCCCAAGACTCTAGCAATGAATCTAGCACAATCAGAGCTATCACCTCGTCATCAAGTTTTATGCTCATACTTGATAACTGCTCCACGAATCCTTGAATCTCATTCAGATGATCTGTGACCAGAGTTCTTTCTTTGTATCGAACCTGGACAAGCTTGCTCAAATAGAACAATTTGTTGTTGCCACTTTTGGAAGCATATAGTGTCTCCAACTTCGTCCAAAGCGTACGAGCATGTGTCTCGTTAGAGATGTGATTATACACGTTGTCATCGACAAATTGTCAGATGTACCCGCAGACTTGGTAGTGCTCGAAGTTCCATTCGGCATCCGATTTATCATCTGGTTTAGACTCGCTGAACACCGGTAGGTGCATCTTGGTGACGAATAGAAGATCTTTCATCTTACTTTTCCAAAGTTGATAATTAGAGCCATTAAGACTAATCATCTTGCTTGTGCGTACCTCCATCTTTTGTGACTGCTACCAACGAATTAATCGTCAACGCCTGAACATAAAAGAACCTCTTCCCTAATACTGTCTAGAAAGCCTTTTCTGATGTGGAAGTTCAGACTAAGCTGCAACCACAGAGCATACGAGGGCTTCCTATAGTATTTGAGAACCTCGCTCTGATACCAGTTGTTGGGATATCAGGGAAATAAAAGAGGTAACATCGCAGCGGAATATCAACAATGAATAAGATGAACATCAATATTAACAGTGATTCACCCCAAGATTGGGCTACGTCCACTCTAAACCTCTCAAGGAGATCACTTCTTTATTAATAACAAAGAAGACAAGAGAATTGAAAATACAAAGTATTTCACTCAGAACACTCTGATTTTAACAATTTGCTCTTGCTTCTTTGAGTCAAGAAAGGAGATATCAGGGAATGGAATGCATAATACCAGAATGGAAATTAACAAAAATCTGCAAGAACGAGACCGCTCATAATGAATTAACACAGAAAAATTAAGAATGCAGAAGAAAAACCAGACGAAATGAAGTAAAAACTAACATTTTTTGCGACAAATTCTGGGTAATTGTCCTGGAGAAGAGCAACTGTTTTTCTCACCACAGAGCGAACCTCCTTCTTGGATGGTCTAGGAGAATTCTTGAGATCATTTATTTGAACAAAAGAACTCACGCCACCAGGCTTAAAATTAAGTTTTTGAATGCCTTTTTCCATAAGCTGGACCCTCCATCTCAAGAACTGTTCACGCTTCTCCTCTGTCGCGAGTGTCTTTTGATAGATCTCTTCATTGTCCAAGACCCCAAATATGTTATAACAAATGGGATGCCCCTGGCTGTCAATGCCGCTCTGGTATGCAGCAGACGTAAGATCAGAACCGAACTCTTCATCCAAGATCGAATCAATCTTAAATTCTATTCTCCATTGAAGCGTTTTCTGGAGCATCTGGAAGGCATCCTTGACCTTGAAATCCCTGGCCCTCAAGAATTTCAAGAGAACTACATCAGTTCGATCATCCCCTTTTCTAGGCAACAGGGGTACTCCCCAAATGGAAATATCTTTAGCCACTTCAATGTTTGCATCACTTTCTGGAGTTTTGGCACATTCGTTGGGTTTTTCTTCAGTTCCCTCATAACCATTTTTCTTCTCTTCTTCACAACCTTCTTCATTTTCTCCTGCGGGCTTTTCCTTCTCCTGCAATTCTTCTCCAGTGGGTACGTCAGCCACTTTCTTTTCTCCTTCCTTATCAAAGAGCGTGCTCCCGGAAATCGCTTCTTTCAGTTTCGATTTCAGCTCATCCAACGCCTTCCTCTCATGCTGTTTCAAATCAGACATAAAATTGCTCTCTTCCCTGTAAGAATTAATCTTTTCCACCGCCTTTGATTCGCAAGCACGATCCTTTTCATTGCAAACTTGTTCCACCACCTTCACAGCCTCCTCCGCCATTTGCATTGTCTCAGCTTTCATCTCAACAGTCACGGCGATTTATCTAAAACCCAATAAACCTATCAGCATAAAAGTAGAATAAAAATCAAATTACACTAACAAGTTTGCAAGAATGATTTTTACCTCGACCTTCTCCGAAATGAGCTCCCTCAAAGTTAACTAGCCGAGCCTTCGTCTTTTCCTTTGTCCGCACAAGGGGCGGTTTGTTTGTTTAGCACTTTGAAGAGGGGGCCCGCAACGGTAAAGAATTTGTTGTCACCGCATGTTAGGAGCCGTTAAGATTCTCTGCGTTCGTACCAGCCTGGATTACAGCGGAGTAGGATTGTCTGAATTCAACTTCGTTTACTAAAGATTCCTTCGAGGTGTCCAATAATAATTGTGGAATGGGTCAAAATGGGTTTGTCGAAGGAATGGGGCTTGGGCCGATTTTTAATCGAGCCCTTTACAAATAGTGTCTAATCCATGTTTGTTTGAAAGTTCCTAGAGACCCTTAAGTCGATATTTTATGCAAATAAAACAAAATTATTTGACCAATATTATCTTATTTTTAAACTCCCACCATTACAGTACCCAAAGCTCAAACATCAAAGCAAAAATCATCCACGAAACTTTATAATTTCCTCCATGTAAAACACACAATCTTGGGCAGAAACAAGATGGCCTTATAATCAGTAGGTAAGGTCATATTTACCACAAAGTAACCAAGTTAATCACTGCCGCCAATCTTGCCGGTTCAAATGCACCATAGTGCATCGGCCAATTAGAAATTTTATCCAAAAAGATTCCATTTACTTTACTTTAAAGGTTTATCCTTGGCCACTGTATTCAAGATTAACTTAATGAGCAAGGAGTTAAATCACCCAAGTGCAATATTTTGGGATTTACAGCATAGTAGAATAATGAAAACCAGCCTTTTTTGTTTTTCTACTTAAAACTGTTTCCAGGATGTTAATAGAGTTGTTTTCCCATTCAATAGAGTGTGTTATTTTCCTCACTTTAGACATCCTTAAAGCAAAAAATAACATTAATTTGTAGTTTAGAAGGCAAGAATGAAAATTCGGGCAGAAAACCTCAATTGTGTAGTCAAAAAGTGGTCAGATACTTGGAAATTCATTAAGCATAAAATAAGGATGATTTTCTTACCTCATCATTATATTTCTAATCACCCACCTAACAAGTATTGAACCATGACATTCGCATTATATCATCTAGAGTCGTCAAGAACCCACAAAGTCCATAAATACCTCAGTCCCCCCTTCACACGAAACACACAACTAAAAAATTGCATCACATCAGTGAAAAAAACTCTATCATGGGATCCTCAACCTGTTTATTTCTTACATTGAACACGATTCTGCTCTTTTCTTCATTGGTTGCTTCACAACCAATTCTTGAAAAACTCTACCAGTGCATTTCTCTAAATTCCGACCTCTCAATCCCTTTTTCAACAGCTTTCTTTGTCCCGGACAATGCTTCATTCAACTCTATCCTACAATCTTCTGCGCAAAACTTGAGGTACTTGCTTCCTTCCGTACCTAAACCTCAGTTGATCTTCACTCCGTTGACAGAAAATCATGTTCAAGCAGCTGTTATTTGCGCAAAAGAGCTTGATATCCAGTTCAGAGTGCGAAGCGGAGGCCATGATTATGAAGGCCTTTCTTACATGTCAGAAATGGAGCAACCATTCATAGTTGTAGACCTTTCAAAACTTCGATCTATTGCTGTAGATATCCAGGATAACAGTGCATGGGTTCAGGCTGATGCAACAAACGGTGAACTTTATTACAGAATTTCACAGAAAATCAAGACTCACGCTTTCCCTGCCGGACTTTGCCCCAGCTTAGGAATTGGAGGGCACATAACTGGAGGAGCATATGGTACCTTGATGAGGAAATATGGGCTAGGAGCGGATAATGTGATCGATGCACGAATAGTCGATGCCAGTGGCAGGATTCTTGAGAGGGATTCTATGGGGGAAGACCTTTTCTGGGCTATTAGAGGAGGCGGTGGAGCTAGTTTCGGGGTGATTCTTGCATGGAAGGTAAGACTTGTTCCTGTCCCAGCAACTGTCACGGTTTTCACCATTCCGAAGACCTTGGAACAGAATGCAACAAAAATTCTCCACAAGTGGCAACTGGTAGCTGAGAATATTGATGAAGATCTCTTCATCAGAGTCATTATACAAGCTATAGATGCTGCGAAGAAAGGTGAAAGAACTATCCAAACTGCTTATAATGCTATGTTTATTGGAAGAACAGAGAGGCTTCTCCAGGTGATGGATGAAAGCTTCCCTGAACTGGGATTGACTCGAAAAGATTGCACCGAAATGAGTTGGATTCAATCAGTGCTTTACATTGCTGGTTATCCAAAAAATACGCCGCCCGAGGTTTTGCTCCAGGGCAAGTCTTTATTTAAGAACTACTTCAAAGCCAAATCAGACTTTATCAGAGAGCCAATACCAGAGACCGGGCTTGAAGGGTTGTGGAAAAGGATACTCGAAGAAGATTCACCATTGATCATATGGAATCCGTATGGTGGAATGATGAGTAAGATATCAGAATCCGAAATCCCTTTCCCACACAGAAAAGGGGTTCTTTTCATGATACAGTATCTAACCCTTTGGAATGATGAAAAGCCCGAATCCGAAGCCAAGCACATGGACTGGATAAGGAAGCTTTATAATTACATGGCCTCTTATGCTTCCATGCTTCCAAGAGAAGCCTATGTGAATTATAGAGATCTTGATTTGGGAGTGAACAAGAATTGTACAAGTTTCACATCAATTTCATGGGGTAGCAAATATTTTAAGAACAATTTTAACAGACTATTGAAGGTAAAGACTAAGGTTGATCCCGATAATTTATTCAGACATGAACAGAGCATTCCAACTCTTCCATTGAAGAACAGAGAACGGGAAAGATAATGATGATTCGCTAAAAAATAATTTGTTATATATATTCAGGCTACGACTTAAGATATGCTTTAACTGATGTCCCTTTTAACAATCTATTTTGTGTTCTATTTGCAGTTTGATTGTCCTAAAAGTTTTATATTCCACTTCTTGTAATTGGATTTTCGGTAATATCCCAGCTAGTACTTTAAAAACATGTTGCATGACTTCAGATAATTTCTGTTTCTCAAATTCTTTAGATTTTGATTAGGGAATTGCATATTTTAAGAACATTTTCATCTGTTTGTTTAGTTTACATCTTAAAATTCATGAATACATAGAGAAATGGACCAAAAAATATGAAGTTTTGAAGTGCATAAAAAGCAGCTATATTCACTATTCTGTACGTTATGAACGCTGTGACATTTAAGCATAAATTTAATCTACATTAATATTCTTTAAAATCAATCCATACTTATTTATCATTTACTATTTCCACTTTCAGTTACCGCACAAGGACTTGGATTAAAACCGTTTCATCATGGAAGCTTTACATGTTACACAACGCATATTAATACACAGTTCGGTTTGGAAAACACATTTTTACAGAACAGTGGATTGAAATGTTCCCTCCAGTGTCATTAATATTTGTCTTGTTTTGTTTTCCTTCAATAGTTGTATCTAAAGCCGTCCATGATCACCATGAAAGCTTCGAAAATTGCCTGTGGAACGAGTCTGGCTGTCTCTCCAAACAGCAGCGACCTATCCTCCACAGCATTTTCTCAAAGTCTTATTGGCCTATTCTCCTATCAACTATGCGAAATCTTAGATTCAATTTCACCAACACTCGTAAGCCTTTCTACATAATCACGCCAGAAAATTATGATCAAGTAAAAAGGGCTGTCGTGTGCACGAAAAAATACAACATTGAGATAAGAACCCGAAGTGGTGGCCATGACTATGAAGGCCAGTCGCTGACCGGTCCAAGACCATTCGTCCTTCTTGATTTACAGAATCTGAGAAAAGTGGATGTAAATGTGAAAGATCAAACGGCATGGGTTCAAGCCGGTGCAACATTGGGTGAACTGTACTATTACATTGCTCAGAAGAGTAAAACCCTTGGTTTTCCAGCCGGGGTTTGCCCTACCGTTGGTGTAGGCGGTCACATAAGTGGAGGAGGACAAGGTACCTTGTCAAGAAAATACGGTTTAGCAGCTGACAATGTTGTTGATGCACTAATAGTTGATGTCAAAGGGAGACTTCTTGACAAAAAAAAGATGGGTAAGGATGTGTTTTGGGCTATTCGAGGCGGTGGAGCGGCGAATTTTGGAGTTGTCGTTGCTTGGAAGATCAAATTGGTTAAAGTCCCACAAAAAGTGACGGTTTTTACCGTACGCAGTTCCTTAGAAGAAGGTGCCACCCAGCTTGTTGCAAAATGGCAAAAAATAGCATACCGGTTGCCTGAAGATCTCTTCATAAGATTACACTTCGGTCCATACAAGAACAAGAAAGGCGATGAATCAATGCTAATTGCATTTAGGGGACTTTACTTGGGTACAGTTCGGCAACTCCTACCAGTGATGAAAAAACAATTCCCAGAGATGGGGTTGAAGGCTAGTCATTGCCAAGAAACAACCTGGATTGGTTCCGTGTTATATTTCGCGAAAGGGGTCATAAAAGAAAACTCCACGAAAGAGTTGTTAAATTGGAAAGAAACAAATCCTGTGTTTCAAAAACCAAAATCAGATATTATGACAAAGCTCATGCCAGAAAGTGCTCTGAAGAAACTATGGCGAGTTTACTTGAAGGGGATTCCAGGGGTGCTGATCATGACACCCTATGGTGGGAAAATGAGCAGTATTCCAGAGCATGCAACGCCATTTCCTCACAGGGCCGGAACTTTGTTCAGCATATTGTACTTGTCAGATTGGAACAGAACCTCGATGGAGGTAGCGAAGGAGAAATATGAGTGGCTTAAAGGGATTTACACATTCATGGGAGATTATGCTTCTAAGCCAAGAACCTCATATCTGAATTATAAAGATTTGGACTTGGGAAAGGATTACGAAGGAATTGCCAATTACACACAGGCTTCCGCCTGGGGTCAAATGTATTTCAAAAATAATTTCAAGAAACTGGCGGAGGTGAAATATCGGTTCGATCCAGAGAATTATTTCAAAAATGAGCAAAGTATTCCACCACTGGAACCATACTCAGATTAGTGTAACCATGTGTTGTCATTTGTCAAATTCCTTCGGTTTGTTTGCTTCTTTTCTTATCCTTATTATCACTACCTTTCGGTACCGTTTGGTTCATGGTATGAGATATATAATATGGAGATAAGTAATATTTTGTAATAATAAAATAAATAGAAAATGATAGTTAATATAGTGTTTGATTTAATTGATTTGATTGATTAAATTTGAGATAATATGATATTACCATTTTGTCATTGTTGAAAATATTAATAGAATATTAATAATATTATTTATTAAGGATAATATCGTAATTTTATATTATTGATTTGATTGATGTGAGATAAATTATTACGAATTTGATTGTTTTGAAATAAATAATTAATAATTTGATTGATCGAGATAAATAATACTTGTACAAAACAAGTGATATGATATGACTATTTATATTAGTACTTACAAGTACTTGAACCAAACAGTATCTTCGTTAAATTTCTTGCTACAAAGCATGTTTGAATTGCTTTACTAGTCTTGGATTAAAGAATAACTTTATTATCAGTATACAGTTAAGAATTGAGGCTTTAATGTACATTCAATTTTATCAAATGTTTTTCTTTTGTATATGTTACTTAATTTAATAAAAATCCAGAAACTAATTTTGTTTTTAAAAAAGTGATTCGAATAAAAAATTAATATTAAAATAATCTATTTATCAAACTTTATTCACTTCTCAATTTCAGTTTTTTATTTTTGTTTTCAAATATAATAATCATTTTTTCATAATTAATAAATTTAGTCACTAATTTAAAAACATAATTTGTTGCACGTAAATACCAGTTCTTTATATACAAATTAAGAAATTTAGAATAAAAAACACGATGTTGATCGTTTACAATTTTTTCTTTCGTGTATGTGAAATTAATGGTGATAATTAATGAACGAAATATAATAAATGCGATGTTGCAAAACTCTTGAGTTTATTTTTTTATCAGTTACTAATTTGCCACTGGTTATAATTTGTCAAATTTTAAATTTATTATTATATAAATTTTATCACAAAAATTTATCAACTTTCCGGGGTTGATACGGAGTAAAATCGACCAAAATGTGTTAATTTTTACCCTCGGGTCACCCTGTTTTTTGAAGTTTTTATTGGGATCATCGAGGGCATCTGTTATGTACCGTATGTCAACAAGACCGAAACATTTACAACAAAAAAGAACGAAAAATGGAAAGATAATCAACAGTGTTATGATTCGTAGTCCAGTGAGTTCAAACAGTAGCATTTCTGCAAATTGGGCATGAACTGTGAGTCCTCAGCCACTGGTCTATGCAGCTGTCGTGGAAGCAATGCCCACACTCAATAATGCTCTTCACAGTCTCTGTGGGATTGTATTCTTCCAAACATATTGGACAAGTCGTGCCATTAGGCCCGGGGATTCGTCGACTTTCTCCGAGGAGGATTGTTTTGAACCTATTTGCGGCAGCATCATTACCAGAGCCTGCCGTCACATTGGAGGGTGGGGGCGGCGGCGCTCTCCGAACAGGAAAGCGTCTTTGGTTTCTGTTTCGAACAGCTCGAGCTAGGCAAGAAACTCGGTCAGCTACCCATCTTATAATATTCCTTATCCAGCGTATGAAATAGATTAATGCCACAACCAATACATAGAGCAGAAACCCAAATACATTCGGTAGAACAAGGCTTAAGAAAACTATCAGCACAACATAACCTGTAAACAAAAATGCACCGGTTATCAAGGACGGACATATTACATTCTAAATATTTAAGTTTTTTTTTACTCCGGCTCAATTTCCATGTACATGATGAAACTAGGGAAATCGGGCACATCAAGGATCAAGAAAGTGATAAATATCGAATTTTTTTACCTGCCCCGTGACGTTTTTTCTTGACACAAGCTTCGCAAGTCGTCACATTCCATTTCAAAATAAGATCATCGTCGAATCCATTGAATTCATACTGAAGGGGCGTCGAAACTGGGATAGGCACAGTTACCATCACACTGCATCCTAAAGAATCTATCTCTTCTGCACGTGATATAGATGAAGTTGCCAATACAGAGAATGTGGCGTTGCTCAGGCAACCGATAGCAGTGAAATTACTTGAACTTAAATTCCCTCGGGGACAGCTGAAAAATGTGTAGTTCTGATAGCTCACAGCGCTGAGAGGGGAATACGAAATGCCTGTACTCAAGAACCGGCTGGCGAGGCAATTATAAGTATTTGTAGGATAGAGTTGTATTACATTGGCTGAATAGTTGATATTCCTTGCATATAAATCCCCGAAAGAAGGAAGATTCAGAAGGGGAACTCCTAATTGGGCATCGCTGCACGTTAAATTTAAGGCAATATAGTTGCAATCCTTCTGGTTTTGGCCCAGTAACTGAAAAGGGTACCGTATAGGCAAGGTTTTGTTTCCACAAAATGAATCGGAACAACCTTTCTTGGAATGAACAATGGGGAAGATGAAGAAAAGAAGAAAAGGGGTTGCCGAAATCTGATGCATTGCATGACTTAATTAGTATTAAGACTCGAAACTATTACCGGGCCGGATGTACATTCTGTTGAATTATTAGCGCTTAAATCTGGTGAAGTCAACGGCTTTTGTGGCACAGTTGTCGTTGACTTCGGAGGGTATTTGTAGGAAGAGGCAAGTTCAAGGTATACGTAGGGAAAGTGACCTCTGAATGAGCCTTTGATTTGTTCAAATGGTGTTTTAAGGAAAGACCATTTGCATAAGGGCAAAGTAAAGTTTGGTTATACTTTTTTGTGTTCCAAGGAGAGAGAGTTTTTGAGCTATACACGTATATTTTTTGAAGAGTTTTGTGCTTTTTAAAAAATTTACTAAATGATATTTATTGATCAGAATAATATATTCTAAAAATTTTAAACAGTATATTTTTTTTTAAAAAAAAAAAAAAAATTTTGGATAGTGTAGAGAAATATACTTCTACGAGTTGTTTTCCCTTAAATTAATTGAGTGATGTCCGAATATTGTATTTAGGAAAGATCATTTGACGAGGACAAAATCTAAATAAATGAAGATTAGTCGACGTGAAGTGCAAAAGGATATCAAGTGATGTAAATTCTTGTAAAATTTTGGCTGAAATTTTGCAATTGAAAACTCGTTTTCATATGGTAAACTAATACAAAAGTCTGCCCGAATATATTATTTGATAATACGATAATTGCTACTACTAGGTTCTTGGGCTGGTTTTTAGTTCGACTTTTCGTATTCTTTACTCAAATCACAAATTTGGAGTAAATATGTACGTAGACGGAAGAATACATTTATACATATATAGCTTATAAAAATCAAGAATGACGTATCATTCCAAAAGTTATAACGCGGCTAATAAGAATAATTAATATTTTTATTCAGTATAACAATCAATCATTTCACTAAACTATATAAAATGCCGGGTCGTACCGAATAAATGGGCTTCAAATATTTAAAAAAAAAAATGGTTTTACATATAAGTCGCCCATTTAATTTTTGATAAATAGATACATGATTAGTCTAACGTTTCAAAATATGACAATCGCCTGCAATTTGCCTTGTTGTCTCGAATCCATGCCCCAGTTAACATTGTAGAGATTTTTTTCGTTTCCTCCAGGAAATATTTTCGACGCGTCTTAATTTTTAAACCCAAAAATCTTTGGGTTTAGCGTTAGTCTTCTTCTTGTAAGATTATTGAAGAATCAATGCATGCATATATGCAATGAAATACTTGGTCTTGTATTGGATATTAGCTGTCAGGTGAGAATAAATAAGCACGTACAAGGCATAGCACCACAACATGCACCTAAATCCTCCGGTAATTAATTTTCAAAGGTAATCTTCGAGAAAATCATGGCAAATTTCATGCTAGTTATCGCGATTAATAGTATACTCGCATTTATGACTTGGGATTTCGTCCTAGCCCATGAACCTAGCTCTCTTCAAGATTTTTGTGTTGCAGACGGTGCTGGAAGGTACGGTGTTTTTGGGCTTCGTCACCTCAGACCCGGAAAACAGGCTCATTTCGAAAGCACTACACAAGGGAGATGTGTTTGTTTTTCCTTTTGGACTGATTCACTTCCAACAAAACGTTGGCCAAGGGAATGCTGTTACAATGGCGTTCTTGAGCAGCCAGAACCCCGGTGTTATCGCCATCGCCAATACTGTTTTCGGGTCGAAACCTGCTTTAAACGATCAGCTATTGGCCAAGGCTTTCCGGGTTGATAAGTCGACCATCCATCAGCTTCAAGCTCCACAAAATTAAGATTTTAGTTTGGTTGTAGGTGATCTGTGATTCTTTAATATATCTCTCTTTTAAACTTAATCAGAGAATGCTAAGGTTGTAGATCGATTCCTCTCCATTAATGTTAGATAAAATACACCTTTAATTTATAAAATGATTCAAGTAAAATATAATATTAATAATAATGAACTCATGAATATAAATCTATGATATCAACATCTACTCAAATGTGTAGAAATTAGTAATTATTCTTTTCTTTTATTTCTTATTGGTTTTTTATTTTTTGAGCAAGCGATAGCATGGTTCATCTAATAATTTCGCATCTTGTTTTTCCACATATTAATCCTGATTTTGAGTTAGTTATTTTGAGAAAGTTTTATAATATAATCTGCTGAGAAATAATATCTAACGTGAAGTCTTAACTGTTAATTTTAGGAGTATTATTAATTATCGCAAAAAATTTTGTGAGATGGTATTCTAAGTCAATTTTATGATACGAATTTTTTATTTGGGTTATCAATGAAAAAGTATTACTTTTTATACCAAAAGTATTACTTATTGTTGTAAATATATGTCTGGTTGACATGTCTTATAGATAAAGATCCGTAAAATCGTATTACAAAATATCTACTAATCACGTGTTATATTGATTCTCTATGAACAATTAGACCATATCCATTACATGAAAAAATGGAGTAATAACAATTTAAAAAAATGTTCCACATTCAACATTTTCACTTTAGGACGGAAAAACACATAAATTTGCAATTTTAGTTATGTAGTTTTTTTTTTTTTTTTAAATCTTATAACTTATCCGTATCAACATTTGGTTTTCATTCAATATTTTGGATTTTTTTGCTAAGTCATTTTTGGCCAAAAAGCAATGAAATCATCAAATATCTGTATTTCACATCGTAGCTCTCGTAATGAGAATAAAATTATATTATACATATTAAAATAAATTTTAAAAAAACAAAGGAGAAAAATAAATCAAAACGATACTTAATATTTCAAAACGAGAGGAAAAAAGATTGTTGTTTCCTTTTAATTTAGTTTAGATAAATTTAATATGTATAAAATAGGTTTTATTCTCGCTATATGAACATATATAGGAGTATCGATGTCAAATAAGCAAAAATTTGATAGATTTAGTGGATTTAAACGAAAAAGCGAACAAAAAAATCAAATTATTAGATAAAAAACAAATATTGACAAGTTACATTATTAATGTCAAAACTTATCAATTTACATGAGTAATAATACTTTTCCCAAAATACTAACCAAGTATTTATTTATGTTCTTAAATATAATTTCCTAAAGAGTAGACATCTTGTTAGACTATCTCACATTTCTTTACTCTTTAAACGGATCTACTCTTCGCATATTTAAAATAAAAATTAATATTTTTTTAATGGGTGACCCAAATAGAATATTTGTCTTACAAAATTGACCCATGAGACCGTCTCACACGAGTTTTTGAGTTTCCTAAAATTCACTTTTTGAAAATATCTCAAATAATATTTTAAAACAAAAACACGATCTAACGAATAGATCGAAAAAATCACTTGATGTTAATTAGTTTAATAACTAGAACAAGTTATATAAAGAGCAACTTTATTATGAGACAGTCTCAAGGATTTATTTTTATGAGACGTGATAATTCGATCTATATTTAAAATAAAAATAATATTTTTATTTTAATGGCCCGGATCGACTTTTCCCCATCGGGGTCAATCCTCCCACGCTCATCCTCGTGCTACCGAAATATTAACTCTGATTGAAAGTTCCCTGGTAGTGGGATCTGTCACCTCCAATCCCAATAATAATCTCACCTCTTAAGATCTCGAAAAGGGGGATGTGTTCGTGTTTCCTAAAGTCTTGTTCACTTTCAACGAAATACTGCAATGTTAGTGCTGTCGCTATTGCAGGACTCAGCAGCCAAAACCCTGGCGTAGCCCCTCCGACGCTCAAGTCAGAGACTGAGGATATATGAGGGGAGCAGCTAAAGGTGCTGCTGAAAACAATATAGTGAATGAATAATCATACGTTCAAACCTGATATTTATAGGAGAATACCTGGACTTCTGATGGGCCCTTCACCTGTGGGCCTTATATATGGGCCGAGAGTTTGGGCCAGATCCCTTCACCTGTGGCCCTTCACCTGTGGGCCAGATCTTGATGGGCTCATCCATGGGTATCATGGAGTAAATTTATTATAGTCACAATACCAAGCTGAGAGAACTGGAAAGCCAATTGGTGCATATGTTGAGGCAAGAATACAATGATCCAGTGACATACATCACCGAGGATGGTAATTTTAACAACAAACTTGGAATGAAAAATTTCTTGATAGATTTCAAGATTATTCTGTCTATTTGAGTGGGCTTCCGGCTTCTAGGTTCGTTTTGGACTGAATTATGTTGATTACAAAGATAAACATCTGACAAGCTATCCAAAACATTCTGCCAAATGGTTCAAGGGATTTCTTGAAAGCCCCCTCAAGAATCTCGGATCAATGATCCCATAAAAAAATGTCACAAGGATATATATTCCTAAAGTCGACATCATGTACGGAATAAGGATTGCCTGCTTAATTACGAAACGCAAGATGAAATATAGCTCGAAAACTCGAAATATTTTCATTACGCAGAAACTTGTACAGAAAAATGAAAATCTTAAACAGTAATCATTGCATAAATGATGAAGTATGAGAGAGTACAATTAGAGCCAGTGATGTGAGAGTTGCACACAGAAAGCACGAATTGAGGGGGAAAAAAGATCAGCACATCAAAGTAAAAACAGGCGTAGAAAAAACCAAATAGAAAGCATATACTTAAGTGTTGCTCACTTCCTGATATGTTATAGGCATGATAATACCTTTTTCAACCGACATCACAGCTTTCCAAACAATACCAGGAGACGAGAATAAAAGAATTGAACCTTGCAAATGAAAATAAACAAAGTAAATTTAAGACTTGAAAGCCAGCAGCTATACTACAACTACATCACTTTTTTCATCTCCGCCTCCTGTCTCTACTTATGCTATGTTGATAATGAACAAAGATTCCACAATCCTATTATATTTAGGTGCACACGAAAAAATGAATAGAAAGAATTCCAGAAATTACAATACCAAATATAGCTTATGACCTATTGTGTAGGAGTGCCAGTATCTGAATTTTCTTCTGCGCGTGCTTCCTCAGATTTTGAATAATCAAAAGGCCTCAAATAATGAGTGCTAGAAACCGAGTGTTCTCCAGCATTGCTGTGCAACCAAGCATCTTGAAGCTGTAAAACATATTCCAAGTGCCACAGAACTTCCCCCATTGTCGGCCTGCTCTTCCCCTCATCTGCAAGACATTTCTAGGCAATCTCTCCAAATCTCATCAATGATTCTGGAGAATACTTTCCTTTGAGTTGTTCATCGAGAATGCTCTCAAGTGATCCCTCTCTTTGGCAACGCAAAGCGCATTCTGCAAGATTTATTTGATCTTTCGGTAATGTGGGATTAATAACAGCTCGGGCACAAACAACTTCAAAGAGGACCACACCAAACGAGTAAACATCAGATTTCTCAGTCAAATGTTGCCGCCTGAAATATTCGGGATCAAGATAGCCGAAGCTTCCCTTTACTGCAGTGCTCACATGTGTGTGCTCAAATGAAGGACCAGTTTTGGACAGCCCAAAATCAGCCATTTTTGCAATAAAGTTCCCATCTAACAAAATGTTGGTTGTCTTGACGTCCCTGTGGATTATTCCCCTCTCTGATCCTGTATGAAGGTAGTGCAATCCTCTGGCAGCACCAATACACACTTCCAATCGTTGCTTCCAACTTAATGGTGGTAAGTCGCTCCCAAAAAGATGATTCCTCAGAGTTCCATTTGCCATATATTCGTACACCAAAATCATTTCATTCTGCTCATCACAGAACCCAATAAGAGGGACAAGATGCCGGTGCCTTAGTTTTGACAGCATCTCAATTTCTGTCTCAAATTCTGCTAATCCCTGCTGAGATTGTGGATTGGATCGCTTAATTGCAACCAGGGTCGCATCATCAATCTCTCCTTTGTACACCTTGCCAAATCCTCCCACTCCGATCACCAAACTTTCATCAAAATTATGCGTTGCTGCTCTAATCTCTGTTACCATAAAGCGCCTCCCGGACCTGACAGAGCCAAATTGTCCATTTGGACTCTGACAATTCATCGATCCTTTTGCATTGGCAGTGCTGTTCCAAATTGATCCATGGAGGAACAAAGGCCGCCAGCCAGGAGAGGTCTTCTTGGTACCATTTTCTTCTCTCTTCTTCTTACAGAAGCAGATGGTCAGCATACATACAGCTGCAAGAATGACAATAGAAGCAATACCAGCTCCAATTCCAACCCAAAGGATTAGCTTTCTTGAACTTTTTTTTATTTCTGGATCACTATACTTCTGTACATAAGCAAGATTTCCATTCCGACTTAGCTTGAAAACCTCTAAACCACTCAAAAGAGCATCGGTTCCAGCAGAACCAGTACTTGTATCGGGACCTAATTGTATCCAAAGAGTCTTGGTTTTAGAAGAAATTGAATCCAGGTAGTCCTCATGATATGCCTTGTTTGTTCCTCCAGCTCGAACAAAAATGTCAAAGTTTTCTGCAGCAGTTTTGTTGTCAATGTACATTCTGAAAATCCTCTGATTAGGCTTATCATACAGCAGCTCACAGAAGTGCAGGCGGACTAGATAATCAAAATCTGGATCGACCTCCAATTTCCATGACATGTTGAATCTCTTAAGTAATGTCTGATTTGTTATGGATTTCTGA
The DNA here is from genome assembly GCF_012295235.1 of Primulina huaijiensis. NCBI lineage: Eukaryota > Viridiplantae > Streptophyta > Magnoliopsida > Lamiales > Gesneriaceae > Primulina > Primulina huaijiensis. The sequence continues at coordinate 21,199,752 of NC_133311.1, read as the reverse complement.
TCCAGCATCTGAATTTATCATGTAACCTGAATCAGTTTCCCAAGTTCTCGAGAAAAAAGAATCTTGTGCAGGTTTGATGGATGAACCTCCAACATTCAATCTATACATGGTTTCGACCCCCCGTTTGTTTAAATTCAAAGAGCTAAAGCCACCATTTATGCCCACTCTCCTCACCGAGTCAATGAACATCTTATTGCCTTCTGGAATCATTTCTATTGCATTCACGAAACCAAATGAGCCTTTTGAGGGAACAAAATTAACAACCGTTTCACTAGCTTCAACACTAAGGAAATATTCCTTCACCAAATATGGTAAGCTAGAATTAACTCTTGAACCTGGAAAATTTGAGTTTTTATACAAAATCTCACCAGGAACATTGAATTCAGAAAGTAGCTTCAAACCATTCACCTCAACAGAAAAGTAAGAGTCATTGGCATTGTAATTTTCAAATATCAATGAGTAGAAATGAAGCCTAAAAAAATAACTCCCCACTGTTCCTTGAAAACTATAATTCATGCGGTCTGTAAAAATTCTGGCAGTTCTATAAAGTGGCCCGTAAACTGGATCGCCGTTGAACATAGTGCTGGAGGCTTCAATACCAGGAGCAATGAGTGTGAAATTGTTGCCTGAAACTCTGTCACCAATCCATCTCCTACCATCTACGTTTACACTCGAATTCGACCCACAATTTATCAGAAAGGACTGAATCTGGGATTCCACCGTTCTTGCAAACACAAATATAATCACCAGAAACAATATACTCCAGATTCTCATGCCTTGAACCTTCATCATTCACCACTTGTAAAACAAATAAGATTTCCTATTTTTATTTTACTTTTCCCCCAGTTGCTCTAATATGGTTTCTCCCCACGGAATTCAGAATCCAATCCAAGCACCAGTAAATAGCACCTAAGGACAGAATTACATCAAATAAAAATTAAAAACCGTAGGCTTGAACCAAACGAACTGTTACCTGCAAATACAATGACAATTTACCTCTCCTGTGCACATATTTTTCTACAGCATACTCACTCTCCAGCCAATATATTTTTCTTAAATGAAGAAACTCCAAAATATAAAAACAAAACAATAAGCTAAGACATCAAGTTACCTTCATCACAGAAATCATGACTGAAAGCCACCAAGAACTGTTGAATCAAACAATCAGCTAGCAGATCTGGGCCAGGAACCAGTAAGGAAAGGGAGGCATTTCAAATGGCTACGGAAAAACATTACAAGAAAGGAAAGATGCTATCTTCCCCCCCCCCCCANAGGAAAAAAATCCCGAAAAGAAGAAAAGTGGAGTTTTTGAAAAATGTGGAGGAAGACGCAAGGCGTAGGCTGAGATTAAGGTTTCAAAACAGACTGGAAAACATTCATTTCATTTATTTAGTCATATGTCTTGTTTTCTTTGAAAAAGAGTCGAGAATCCTGCAGATATGTACGTGTGTATATATATATTGCAAACTTTATTGCATTTAAGTTGTAACTGCTTTACTGCAGTCATCTTTTTTATTTTTATTTTCGGAAAAGAAGAAACAAAAATATGATTATGAAATTTCTCAGATTTTAACGTTTAGTGTTGATGAATATAAAACGTAGGGTGGGGCGAGTGGCAGATGAGTGTTTGGTTGGCGGAGTAAGAAACGGACCTCCATTATTCGTCATCCTCACATGCATTTGTCTGCAAGATCGATCGACGCGCAATTTAATACAAGATAATATGATAAAAAAAACAATTATGTTTATAATCCACTTTTAAATATAGAGACCAAATCGGCGGGCAGCGTAAGCACAAGTTCTAATTATTTTTTTTAATTTCATTTCAATTAAAAGACCATTCTTGTTCATTTGGCAGGAAACCAAGCTGCTTTCGCGAGTTGCATAATTTTCAACCATTTCAGTTGATTTCATTAAATATGGCTGTGCAAATCTTTATTTAATGTGAAAAGTTATTTATTTATTTTTTTTTGAATGAAATACTAATAATATTAAACCAAATAATGAAGAATCACATTTTGAAATACATGAGACTGAATGTAAACTCGATCTTCTAGACCAGACAAAGAAACAACCCTAGCACTAGCATGATTCGATGATCTACTAACAAAAACAAATGATAAAGATTGGAAATCCAACGTTTGTATTTTACTATCTTCCAAAATAAGCCCAACTGAATAAGAATCCGGAATTGATGAATTAAATCCATGAATAATTGATAGATCATCAGATTCAATTATGACATGAGAGAGCCAAATCTTTGATCCAACTACGGCCACTGAAGGATTTCGAATACCTCACAAAATCCCATGAATAGCTCCAAGAACAGATCCGAGATGATTCCTTATAATACAACTATATCCAGCATGACCCGACATGAAAAAATTGCTGCAGAAATGTTTTAAACTGTTCTGTTGAGGGTGCCAATCGGTGTCGTATCTTCAGCAGGAACGAACTTTTGCAACGAATATTCAACTGAGTAGTGTGCTACATAGATAGTAAGAAAGAAAAAAATACATGTAGTTTATACACAGGTCAGATTAACATCCATCTCCAGAAAAATGAAAGATATCCTCTGTTAGAGCAAGCTTACTTTTTCATTTAATAAACTAGCGAGTAGATAAATTATATGTGGTCATCTACATGGGAAAAATGTAACTCAGGGAAGAACAAATCTCACTTGAAGCTCAGATGTACATGGGAGGAAATGGACTTCTTGCCTTGGTCACCAGATCTATCAACTTACTTGGCTTCCTTTTTTCCCAAGAAAGAGCAACTCCTCTTGATATCACGGGCATGGGCATTTGTTCCATCCAACTGCTGCAAATCGATCAGTATGGTAGCTCAGTTAATGTACTTGGGTTGGTCCAAAACTTTTTGGTCCGAAGTAGCAACTGGTCCCTTAAATCTGCATTAGTAAAAAAAATACACAAAATTAGACATGAAGTTAACTCTTGCGCATACATGAAAAATAATACAGTCTAGTTAGCTATATTCATAATGGTGATAACATATGCGCCTATGATCGCAGCCCATTTGTACTTTGTACTATGATGGTGGACAGTGAGGACAAGGCTTTGCACCATTTTTTATATAGCCATCTCAAACCGAATCCATATTAACCATCATGTCCCATCCCAACAATGAAATGTCAACATATACAAGTATTTTTAGACTTGTTTCTGTTCTATTTTCATTTTTTTCCCTTGCCATGAAATTGAAGGTGGATATATAATTAAATTTGGCCATGCATGCCTCAAAACACATTCTTTTTTTGCACAAAACCTTTAATTACACTAGTTTCCGAGTATCAGTTTCCCCGCCCTTTCTCCTTATACTTATTCCCAATTAGCTGACATTTTGCCTATTGCAACGTAGAATTGTAGATGAGCATTCAAGGTAAGGCAGCAAATGTATAACCATTGACAATTCATGGCAGCAAACTCCCCTTAATAAAGCAATAATCAGACAGAATAAATGCCAAAAACTGAGAAAATCATTTAACAATGGTCTTTAGGTATAGCGATCTCCTACCATACATACAGCTTACTACAACTGCTTGATGGATTCCCCACTCAATTCCCTTCGGAGCAATTCCAGGATCTCAATAATCTGCAATAAAGTAACACATGGCTTGTAGTATTTGCTCTTATTCTGATAGCTAAGGAGAGAACTCAAAATTTAGGGATGAATCAGTTACCATGGAAGAAGGTATATCAGATAAATGCATGAACTACAAAGTCACTGAAGGTAACAGAAAACTAACACACTTGAAATTTATACTCAGCTTACCCCAGGATAATGCTTTAAAATTGGTGAATAATGATCCAGTGCGTTATATATCTTCTCAAGTAAACTCAAAAGAGCATCCACTTCATCTCCTAAAAGATCCACCTGAAGCACACACAAAAATGCTTACAATCAGATTAGCGAGCCCATGAAACTCAGCCTGCTGATTGCAAACAGGAAGAAAGGAAAAAAAATAGCAATCCAAAATGTTTAATATCATTATTGATTTCAATATGAACGTCTAGCTATCTGAAGTTTATAACATTATTGTTGATTTTAATATGAAAATTCAGCAACCTAAGCCACAAACCTGTCATGCCAGACTTCATACAAGTTTCACCATGGCATGCATAATTATTCGTCTTGTATTCATGGTGTCGACTTAAGATTATTAAGCATACAAAGCAGAGACATAAGTATAAATCCTTACAGATATTTTGGTCACATCATCCAGGATGCTATGGAGTGAAGCATAGGAAAAAAGGATTCAAAAACAGAATCAATTATTTTTTGCCCAAATCATGGTCTTTGTATTAGTCAGAACAAAAATTTCTTGTTCATACGAATAGATTTCATCTGAGAGAACACAGCGCAATATAGCACGTGCCTAAACTAAAAAGTTCATAATTTACTTTGCAGCTTACATATTGGCATATTGCTGATACAAATCGGTTATTCTCTCCAATCTGTTAACTCTTTATAAACCTGTGCTATTTATAATTCCATAATCAATATATCTGCGTGCTATAAAGAAATATTTGCTCATAATCACTGACCAATAACCATGCCATCCTAGTGCAAGGCTTAGACATCCATAAGCATAAAGTCAAGTCCTTACCTCAGCCTCAGCCTTCTGGAGATCAGAACATCTTCTCTCCAGGTTATATCTGTATGTCAGCCCTGATCTTCTGAATTCATCAGCGATCTTGGTCAGAGATCTCAAATGAGAACTCACATCTTCCAGCCTGCCAATAACATTAGAAACAAATATAGGAATTTGATTCCAATGGATGTCGAGGAAGCCAAAAACGTAAAAAACATTGTTGTGTGCAAGAAACAGGACTGAATGTCTGAATTTCAGTTCACAATTCACATCAATCTCCCATAGAAGCCTCGATAATCCACAGCCAACATCTGACACACTAAAACGGTGTAAACTAACAGGAAACAGACTTGGATCACAATAAAAAAGAGAACTTTTCCAAATTGATACTTAAGCATTTTCATGAAATTTTTACAGAATAAGCATTTAAATTCACAGCATTTTGTATAAGATCCCCTTTAGATGGTGGCTAACCATTCTTGGTTCAAAGAGTATGAATGTCACATCTGGAAATAGCAAGCAGAAAATTAGTTAAATATAAAAGATGGTAAATAGCGGCAAAACCCGATGTTGAAACCAAAAATAAAAATTTCTCCTCGACTTAAAAGCTAAGAAACCAACAAATCCATATGCTTAGCTTATAAGGAATTTAAGAAAAATATTTTCAATGTACCTTAAATTGTTCTTTTTTATCATCCCCAATATTCTGCATTCAAAATCATCAAGCTTTTTGGACATTCCATTTACGACAACAGTTGCAGCTTCAATTACCTTATTTTGTTTCTCCCCACTAGCTTCCCTCAAAATTAACATATCATGCCTTTCTTGAGCAAGAGCAAGGGCTGTGTTTCTAATTTCTATGGCTTCTGTTAAATCCTTTTTTGTTTGGTCGAGCTTTAGTGTCAGATTGTGTATTTCAGCTTTATCAAGATCAATCTTCTGCATTGCCTCCATAAGCTGAGCCTTCACATTGTTGCTAGCATTTTCCAATATTGGCTGTTGATCTATACGTTCTTTTAGCTTTCTTACCTCTTGCAAGGCTAGCTCAAACTGCTCCCTTTCTTTTGACAACAAAATCGACAAGTCCATCTCTGACTTTTTCCTACGTTCCATTTCTTTGTCCAAATTTAGTATGTGCTCCTTTAATTTTTCCTTTTCGTCAACCTCCCATTTTACTTCACTTTCCATTTGAAGAACATTTATTTGTAGAGAATTTCTAATTTCCTTCTCAGATGACAATTCTTGATACAGGTCTTTGAGTCTTTCCATGGCATCCTTAACCGCATCCTTGAATAACATTCCACTCAATTCTTGCAGTATCAGTGGTTCAATATCTGAATCATCAAGTTCACATCTACTAGAAGTTTCAGTAGGAAGAGAAGCTTCGATGAGAAGATTATCGTAAACTTTTCGCATTACAGCAAGCTCCATAATCGAATTTTCAGAGTTGCTTCTAATATGTCCAATCAGCTGTTTCATGGCACATTTATGGACTTCTTCGGCTAGCGAAGCTTCCACACATAAATCTTCCACTGATGACTTCAGACTTGCAACAAGCTTCAGCATATTTACCTCATTTGAAGATTGCTGCATCAATTTCCCAGCAATGTCTGCAACCTGCAATTCCAGGCACTTCAATTCACTTTCCTTGTTGGCAAGGGAGTGTCTGAGCTGACAATTATCAGAATGAAGGCTTTCAAGTTCACCTTTCAATTTCACCACACTTTCAGCATTATTTATCATTGCAGGAAACTTCTTATTTTCTAAAAGAAAGCAGTCCAATTTTGTAATTACTTCAGGTATCTTTTTCCTAAGCACGTCAAATTCCTCATCTTTTCGGTGAGTCACATATGATCTCCTTTCATTAAGATAATCTCGCTTTAAACTAAAATATTCTTCAGTTCTCTGTTGTATAGCAGACTCATGATCCCTTCGTATCCCAGTTATGATGCCATTAAAATACTTCACCATGTCTTCCTTAGAAAGATGCTTCAGCTGCTGAAAATCGTAGCTCTCGTGGAAGTTAACTTTAAATGCCTCAAGCTGTCCATTCCCTTCACTAAGAGATGTTGCCAGGCTAACTTGATTGCTGAAGGCTTTGCGGTGCAAATGGTCCAGATCATGAGATCCATGAGAAACTAACCCTGTCTCTGTGATTGAGAGAGACTTCACGATTGCATCTAGCTGAATTCGTAAACTAGATATCTCATTGAACTTTTCAATCCGTTTCCAATCACAGTTTCCATAAACTCGATTATGTTGTTCCCACAACTTCTCCTTATACTCCTCGTGAAGACTTTTAATTACACTTTGCATCACTGTAGCCTCTAGTTGCCCTAATACATCTCGCTCCTGCTGCCACTCACAAAGAGATATCTTCGAATACTGTAAAATATCATCGATCAGTATGAAAACAGTGTCTACATTTGTCTTCAGCTGCTTCAAAATCTGATTGATGTCCTGAAAGTTTTTACACTCCTTTTCCTGTAAAATCCCACCCAACCCCATCAACCCAACATCCAAACCACTCTTCTTGATCGAATTATATCCTCTAATACAACTAATCTCCTTCTCAATCTGCATGAATTGCTCCTTTGCAGCATTCCTGAAACCATTTAAAGCCTCGCACATTTTATCGTTCTTCACACATGCATCAATAGAACTTGATAGCTTCTCACTAGCTTCAAATGAGCTAGAATTGACATCACGGGATTGCAGGCACTTCTTCAAATTGGCCACTTCTAGTTCTTTAGTTGCGACCCTTTCTGCAGCATCTTGCTCCACTGCAGTCACCATCCCCTTAATAACAGAATCACTAACCATTCGTGAAATCATCAACCGGTCATTTATATCTTCCCAATACTCCTCCAAACCCTCCAGAACCTCATCTGCTAAATTCCCTTTTCCTGTTTCAAACCCAGTTAAATCCGAAATCCCATTCCCATAGCTCCCCTGCTCAAGCCCACTTAATTGCTTACACCCATTTCCGCAGCTCTCCTGTTCAAACCCATTTTTCACATTCACTTGCTCCAACCCACCACCACTTTCAGATGAAAGAATAAGATCCTCGTTCGAAACACCAAAATCTTTGAATACCTCTTGACTCTCCATAACACATACGTATACCTAACTTTTAGTCAAAAAAGTCAAATCCACTAAACTCATCCAGCTGAAACAAATGCAATAAATTCAAGCACCCACCATTAACTTGGATATCAATAAATCACATGCAAGAAGCCCAGAGCTAAAGTAGAAGAAAAAGGTGGAGTTGGAAAAAAAAACTCGCAATTTTGTGTAAATTTGCTTAATCTTTGGACCAGAAACCCTGAAAATTCACCACTTGTTTTGATGATACTATGTTTCTAGGGTTTTTGAGAGAAGGGGATAGAGTTGAATTGAGGCAAATAGAGGCGGGAGCGAACTAATGCACTGAGTTACAAAAATAGGCCCAATTGCCTATATAATTTACGTAAAATGCCATCCGTCCACCTCGACCCGTGTTATTGTGGCGTATGTGGAATTTGTTGGTATTTGAGAGCAAAACGATCACGGCCAATGATTCCTGGGCTATCATCGGCATTTGCTACTTTTTCACTTTTCATTGGTAAAAATAAATTAAATCTTTTAAAAAGGCCAGCAATCATCAATTTTATTAAATGGATTTTTAACTAGATTTGGTTCATGAAAAAAAATTGTGTCGAATTTGTTATTTTTTTTTTGTAAATATGAATATGATCAATTCTTTTTACGGATATAGATTTATGAGACTCTTTCACATGAAACTACCTTTAAAAAAAACTTGTGCTCCGTTGTAATTATTTTAGAGTAATTTGTCTTTAAATCTCAAAATCTAATTTTGGGTTGAGATATATTTACCAAAGTTTAAATAAAAACAACAACATATATAATATCAAATATAATTATATATATATATATATATGTATTAAAAAATCAAATAAATTATAGTACTACTGGTAGTATCTTATCAAATTCAAAATCTCAATAATCATATATAAAAAATAAATAAATATAAGAAATAATTATGTTCTAAGAAAAAAAGAGTTAATTGGTCCAAACAGATTATATCTGGTTCAGCGATTCATTGTCGATTTGATCGACAAAATTTTTTTTTGAGTGTGGGCCAGACCAATCTGTGATGGTCTCCAGTTGAACCAACGAGTCAAACCCGATTGGAATGATAATCTTTTGATATAAATTATATGGAGTGGGTCTCATGTGAGACCGTCTCACGGATCTTAATCTGTGAGACGGGTGAACCATACCAATATTCACAATATAAAATAATACTCTTAGCATAAAAAGTAATACTTTTTCATGGATGATCCAAGCTCATGGATGATCCAAGTAAGAGATCTGTCTCACAAATACGACCCGTGAGACCGTCTCACACAAGTTTTTGTCAATTATATGACTTAAACGATGATAAGTTTTTTTCATTAAATTTTTTTCTAAATAAAAGACAAATAATGAGAATATTAATCATTTTATATATATTCTCCATTAATATCATCATCACATTAAGGTAGTATTTACAAAAACTTACAAAACTTGATTATAGATTTTTCCTTTATAAATTAGAAAAAATTTGGTTGCAAAATAAAAATTCATGATTATTTTTTAAACATTTATAAATACTATCTTAATAATATTAGTTAATCGTTTTAACTATTAAAAAAATATTATATTTTGTTAATAACGATGATAATAATCATCAGCTCTAAACGACGCTTATTAATTGGCTTATACGTGGCATATTTTTTAATTAATCAATAAAATATATATATATATATAATTTATTCGAGAAAATAATATAAAATAAAATAACGTGAAAAAAGAGTAAAATTTGGGCCGGCCCAAATGAACGTTAAAATTCATTACTGGACCAAACTTATCATTCACATGAATTGTAATCCATACAATTTGACTCGTCAAATGTCCGAGTTTTCGTCTCTTTCCGTAGCTGCGCCACTCTGCTCCGACCTCCGCCGCTCTAGTTCGAGCTCCGCTGTCGACCAAGTTTCAAGGTTTTCTTCAATTCTATGCACTTTATAACTTTTATAGTTAGTCGAAAAATATCGATTCAAATATAATGGTGTCTTTATATTTGTCGTCCAGTGACAAGGGCTGACTGAATGGTAAACTGTACTGTAGGGTGAGCAGAAACCAAACCAATCCGGTTTAGCTCACCACGAGTAAAATATACTCTTTAATTATTTTCTTGAAAACGAATTCATGGATTGCTAACTTATTTATTTCTTGATTATCTTGGTTGCGAACTGACTCGACTGTCGTTCTTATTTCGTTCTTGAAGGACTTGTTAATTTCTTCAAGAAAAGTATGAATACATCATGTAGAGGAAACGCAGAAGTGTCACGCTGTGTTGTGAATTTTTTGCACCAAAATTCGCATGCAGGAGAGTTTGGTTGTGGTCAATCAACTAAAAGTTTTTTGCCATTGTCCAATATATGCAAGAAAGAAGCCAGAGATAGAAGTAGTAGGAGAGACAGTGTTGTATATTCAATGTCGAGCGGCCATATGAAAAATCATGTAAAAGCTGTTGCTGGGGATAAGGGCGAGGGACTTACCTACAAGGTTTCTGGTGTTGACATAGACGCTGGTTCAGAGCTTGTCCGAAGGATCGCAAAGATGGCTCCTGGTATTGGAGGATTTGGAGGGCTCTTTCCATTGGGTATGATTTTCTATTTCTCTTTCTTGGTTATGATGATATCACGAAGCGGTCTAGTGTTAAGATCTTGTTTATTAATCATGATAAATGACTCTGCTATATGAGTTCCATGCCTTTGCATAATAATATATGTTTGTTACTGTGTGATTCAAGATGAAATTTTTTCATTCATCAACAGATTTTTTGTCCATCTAATATTAATTTTAGTTAGTAAGTACAGAAATGAACTTGCTTCCCCATTCCCCTTACTGTTGAGTCTCTATTGTTTGCAGGAGATTCCTATCTCGTGGCTGGTACAGATGGCGTTGGAACAAAACTGAAACTTGCTTTTGAGACTGGGATCCACGAAACTATTGGTATTGATTTGGTAAGTATCAATCGGTCTCTCGTGGAGCCCATATGCCTATGTTTGTGTAAAAATTCAAAACAAACTGGTGCCAGTGAATCAGAATAAAGTAAATTGAGGTTGAACAAAACACTCCCTCGACAAGTACTGCAACCCTACTCTTCCCCATTTTTCCCTCTTACTTTCTATTTCTTTTTTAAGGATCTTACCGGTTCTCGTAGATTTTTTTCATCGTATCTAACTATATTGAGTTTGACATTCTTTTTTTTTGTACTTGATAGCTCATTAGATTTTTCTTGTAGACTAGCTTTACTTTCTTGTACCACCTATAATTTCTATGTATCATTATCTTTTGTCCCTTTTTTTGTATCATTGAGATAAAAAGTATTCTTATAATTTTGCTTCATTACCTGTGGTATAAACATCCATTTTCTATTTATTAGGTGGCAATGAGTGTGAATGACATAGTCACCTCCGGTGCAAAGCCATTATTTTTCCTTGATTACTTTGCTACAAGCAGGCTTGACGTCGATCTCGCAGAAAAGGTATGATTTGACTAACCTTATCTTTCATGTGTGAGATTTTTTTTTTTTAATTTTCTTATGGGAAACACAATTTTCAGGTCATAAAAGGCATAGTTGATGGTTGCCAGCAATCTGACTGTGCTCTTCTTGGAGGAGAGGTACTTGTCTTTCTCTTTAATCATGTGTGCTTGCTACAGGGATAATTCGTGTTGATAAACATTCATATCAGCTCTGGTGATGGTGCGAGTGGATTGCGCATCTAGGATGTTGGGCCCTTGTTCTTTTCCTTAACATGATTTAGTTTTTCATTGGTCTTGCCAATTATGGAGCTATTTTGAATTTATATTTGTTAATCGAAATTGTTGATAACTTGGTTTTGCCGCACTGTTGGAAGATATTTAATCTAATCTAATCTGCACCAAAATTTTATGTGCTTACGCCTTTTATTTAAGTAACTCAATTATCCTTCGCCATGGATTTGTGATGCCACACTCGAGTTAGCATGAAGTTGAGAGACTCTTGAGGTTGTGTTGCTGGTATTTATGATTAACCAAAACTTGTTCAACCTAAACTTGATGAACTGCTTTTGTATTTCAGACAGCAGAGATGCCTGATTTCTATGCAGAAGGTGAGTATGATTTGAGTGGTTTTGCTGTGGGCATTGTTAAAAAGGAATCAGTTATCGATGGGAAAAACATAGTGGTTGGTGATGTCCTCATTGGTCTACCATCAAGTGGAGTTCATTCAAATGGATTTTCTCTTGTCAGGAGGTCTAACTTTTCCTTCGAAGAAATTGGTCCTTAATATTTGTCATAGAAAAACTATCTGCTTCCTGCACGATTCATTGGATCTGATCGTTTCTGTAGTATTTCAATGTCAATATTTACTCCATATCTTGTACTATCATTCCTCTGATTAAATGGAAATTCTGCCATGTCAATTCAGGGTTCTCGAGCGGAGTGGCCTCTCTTTAAAGGACAACCTGCCAGGTTCATCCATCCTTTTAGGTGAAGCTCTAATGGCGCCTACTGTTATTTATGTTAAGCAGGTAATTCCTAAAACCATTGGTTCTGCAACTTCTGCTCAATGGCCTTGAGTGTTTGTTACATTTTGGAACAGGTTCTTGACATCATCAGTAAAGGTGGTGTGAAAGGGATAGCTCATATCACCGGTGGTGGTTTTACTGATAATATACCCCGTGTGTTTCCGCAAGGATTGGGAGCTGCCATATACAAGGAATCTTGGGTTGTCCCTCCTGTTTTCAAATGGATCCAAGAGGTACGAGTAATATTTATTTAGACTTTACTTGTGATATCAGATTTAATCTTGATTTAGGGACTGATCATGTTTTACGTTTCTGTGTTTTCTACTCTCCACTGTGTTATTGTATGGCATGCGCTATCATTTCTTTCCATTCACGAAACCTTAGTGAAGTGTACTTTTAATAATGCTTCAAAAATAAATTTGCCAGGCTGGGAAAATCGAAGATGTTGAAATGAGACGAACTTTTAATATGGGGATTGGGATGGTTCTGGTTGTCAACCAGGAGGCCGCTCGTAGGATACTTGGGGCAGAACATGGTGCAAATAAAGCGTTTCTCATTGGTGAAGTTATAAAAGGTGACGGAGTGAGTTTCAAATAACGGACGGTAGATTATATGCCCCCTAGTTTCATCTTTAACGATTTTTCCCAACTGTGAGACCGTAGATGTCATATTTTCATTTTATTATCGGTCTCAAATGCTGTTCACCTTTAACAATTTTCTCTGTGTCATGCAAATGAGTGAGATGATCTGATGATGTATATTTGGCGTAATGTGAAAGTATGAGTATTTGATTTTATTGTCTTGCCCAATTGTACCCTGTCATTGTCATGGGCAGTCAGATTGTATGAATGTGCCAGCCGAAGTTTAATTTTTATTTCAAATCCTCCTTGGGCATTTCTTGGCTCATTTGTGCATGTCAGAAGTTCTGGGCACAGTTGTAATGAACACAGATTATGTACGATGATCGTAAGACAGAAGACGTGACTTATAAAGCTTAAGGAAATGTATTTAAAATTTCTACGGTGAGAGATGTTTCTTCCTTTCTTCATTCTCTCATGATATAAAGAGAAAACTTTCATGATCTAATGGATAAACTTATTACTACCTCCCTGCATAATACTGCTAGATTCCATTCTTCCTAATTTTTACAGAACATCTAAAACAAAAGACAACTTCAATTTGTACTCATTCAAAAATCCGATAGAGCTTTGATGGGTTTACTTGTTATTTGTTACCTCCATTGAAGGATAACATAATAACTAGTTAGATATTGATATTTTTGTCAAATATTGGAACACAACTCATGCCAACTGATAAATTTTATTATTCTCACCACTTTCTGAATTGAAGGATAAATTTCTTACGCCAATGGAGGATACACATGCAAGGAATTGAAAATCTCTCCTAGCTAATTAATAATCTATATATTGATTGATTTCCTCTGGAAGGATCTGATATTTACTTCTCATGGATACGGTCATACAGAGTAGTCTCACTCAAAATTTTTTTTTGTTTTGCATTAATCTCGGTTCAAGGTATTATGATTTATGCATGCTTCTCGTCATCATGTCTCCAACCTTTCATCCCAACCCAATTGAGGTTGGCTGAATGAATCTCTTTTGCACTATGTTCTGTTTGAAATTAAAGTATTTGATATTTGAATTTCATTTGACTCGTGCTTCGTAAATTTTACATTTGGCATTCATTTCTGTTCTTCTAAGTCTAAGTTGATAAGTAAAGTTAGATTGATGAAGTATAACATGGATTTCTTGGTAAGATTTCTTAGCCTGTTTACTTTTCATGATTTTTATTATATTTGCAAAGTCATAACTTCAGTATCCTTTTATTGCAGAAAGATATAGTTTACCCCGTTATTAGTTGTATAAGTGTCTAGAGTTTCTTGACGAGGTCATTCATCATATTGTTAACTGCATCAATGCTTAAAGGTTTCTTGATACAACCATCGACACCAGCCCGAATAAATGCCTGTGTCTCTGATTCCATACTGCAAGAAGTTACTCCAACAATCATATTAGTCACCCCCATGGCTCGGAGTTCCTTGGTAGCCTGTCAATCACAGGGAGATTAACTTTAACTCAGTAGTTGATCAACATATAATCAAGACAAATCTCAAAACGTTTAGAAGAGTTATGTATGACCGTAGGCCCATCCATGATAGGCATCTCCATGTCCATAAGAACTAGGTCAAAACTTTTTCCAGACTGACACAGATCAACAGCTTCTTTGCCATTTTCCACTGCTTCAGTTTTCAGTCCTAATTTCCTCAGTAGCCTCATGTGAATTTTTCGAACGATTGAATCATCATCCACTACAAGTGCTCTAACCATTTTCTCCTCTTGCAACGAACCCTTGCTTGCGACAAATTGCTTGCTCTTAGAACTTTCTAAATCCATGTTTCCTGCCAAGAATATATTTTGTGTTAAACCTACCTGTAATCATTCATGAACATTTCAAGAGTGTGATGTCTTGACTGTAATCTTCTGGTAGTACTTTTTAGAATCACAGAATTTTGCGGAGAATATCTTTCTGGCATTCGTGTAATAGAATAAATATAGACGGTCGGTGATTGTTGTGTTTTAATTGGAAAAAATAGGGAAAATTGCTGAATTATTATTGAATTTTACGCAATGGTAAAAAATAGCTAAACTTGCTGAAAGCTTAAACTTAACAAAATGTTGATCACCTCTTCCGAAGCTAAGAACAATAGTCTATGAAAACTGAGGGATGATGATATCTCTTGCCAGTTGCCACACCAGGCATGTAAGTAAGTTAAAGAGGAAATTTCCTCGAGAGAACTTTGAAAAAGTGGGTCAATTCAAGGATTGAATAACGGAGCTGCAACCTGGATTTTCTACTTTTTAGTCAGATTTTTCATTTGTCTTTTGTTTCTTTTAATTTGATGAATCACTTAAAGTTGCTGGGGAATTTTCCCTGGATATTAATGTTTTATTCCAAATTCATAGATTTTATTTTCCTCTTTACGAAGACAGTATCATGAATGGAGATTGTGCATATCTAAGTGATTCAAAATTTGGACATTGTCATTGATATGTTCACTTGGTTGACATTGTAGAACCCCATCAAAGGAGGGAAGATAGATGAAATTTTGAGTGTGAAAACATGAATGTAACGAGTAAAAATAGTTAATGTTACATTTAGTTTTCTAAAAGGGGGAAAAAAAAGAATACATCAAAAGCTGTTTTCGTTTCACCCATCGGAGGAATGTGTGTGTGTGTGTGTGTGTGTATGTCCGAAATTGGAACATTCATTAATATTAAGTGGGTGTGGAGCAGTTGGGCCTATGCCAGCCAGCCAACTTTTTGTCACACAATGTCAAATCTAACTACAGCCAAAGAAACATTCAGGCATTACCAATAATTGCGCAAAAAATAACTGTCACGCAGCGAACAATCCTCTCATTAGCTAACACAAAACAATGACAACATTATCATTATTGTTGTTGTTATTACAACAAACCAAAAAGGCAAATAATATTAAGAAAAAAGGGAGGAGAGGAAATGTAAAACAACCTCTCTTCTTTGGATCTCTCAAAATTTTCAAATTATTTAAGCAAATATTTGACTCGGCCTCTTCTCGATATTTGCTTATTCTCGGTTTCTTGGAAATCTATACGTAAAACATTAAAGTAGCCATTAGTTGTTCTTGAATTCTCCATTTTCTTTCTGGGTTACTGTTTTTAAGGAGATTATGAATAAGGTTCGTGCCAATTCGTCACCCGAGTTAGTTCCACCGCCATTAAACATGGAACAACAATATGACGATTCTGCACTAGAAGGTACCTGAGCATCTCAGTATTATCCTATTTAGTTACCAGTTAATTATGTTTTTGTTTTGAAATAAATCATAAGATATTGTGAATCTGTTGGACGATCAACGTTTTAAACCTTAAATCATCGATCTTCATGAATGAATTATTCGTCCATTCGGTAGAAAGATCCATACACCGTTGAGCTTTGTCTTTTGTCCCTTAAATGTTGCAAGATTGCCATCCAAATTCTTCCTAAATGTCGATTTTTTTATTCAGGGGTGGCAGCAAACGTGAAGTTATTGTTAAAACTAATCCAAGATCACAAAAATGCCTGCGATAACGACAAAAACGACAGCCGGAGAATGCTGAGGGTGGCCACTATGATGACCATTATTGATAGTGTTAGAAGCAGAATCCAAAAATGCCAATCTTTTGGAAACAAAAAATCAGAGGCGGAGCTTCGGCGTTGCAACACTGATCTGAGGCGGAACAACATCCCGAGGGACCGGAAAAACGGAAACGAGTCTCTGGACGACGAAAAAGAGAGGCTAAAACGAGAACTGAATTCATGTTTAGCCACACAAAAGAGCCTGAGTGTTATGTGCTCTAGTTTAGGGAAAGAAAGGGAGATTATGGCCACACAGCTTTCACTCAAGGTTCACGAACTGAGCGAAATGGAGGATATCATTAATGGCCTCAAAAAGCAGAACGACAAATTGCTAGATAAAGTAAGGGAATGTGCCTCAGAGCATAAGGAGATCAAAAGGTTCAATGGTGTGGGGAGAGGAGAGTCACAAGGGAACGTGGCGTTGCAAGAGAGAAACAAGGAACTCTCGGAGCAACTCTTGAAGTCCCTAGACGGATACCGATCCATGAAAAGAAAGCTCAGAGAAGCACATGAAGAGAACATAGTGATGCACAACACCATCGATGAAATGGGAGCGAAAGTTATCACTAGCTTCGAGAAAGTTCGAGGTTTTAAGGAACGTATATCATTATCTTCCAGAGACGATGTTCCTGACGACGTCCGGGAGGAGATCGTGGCGTTGGAGGGCATGTTCGACTACTTCCAAGAATGTGTGAAGCAAAAGGGTCTTGCATGAGAACTTAGGATGCATTATTTGACTCCCATTTTGGCTTTAGATTATTCTAGTTTGTTAATTATGTTATATCGAGGTATATATTTCGTCGTTGGCAACGTTGTACGTTCTTGTTTGCGTGCAACTAGTTGATGATTTATGTAGCTTATAAGGATTTGAATTCCTTCATTAAATTTGTATTTGTATCCTTGTTTATACAAATTTTTGGATTAATTTCTTATCAGTGGCTTCTCACCGTCAATTGATTTAGTAGGTCGCGGTCTCACAAAAGTTTTTATGTAATTGTTTTGAAACCAGTAAATCAAAATTATATTGATTTCTATCACGATTCTTAAGCAAAATTATTGGATAGGTATCTTTGGTATATGTCACAAATAATCTTTTTTCTAAAATGTATTTTTCTGTATTACATGGTACATATCAAGGAACACATATTAGATTTTTACCCTCTTTTATCTATTTAATGCAACACTTGTTAATTTTTCAAAATTTGTTAATTTTTTTACCATTTAGATAAAAATAAAAGATTTTGATTTTCATATATTTATTATATGAATTTAAGAAAATAGTTGCTTTTTTTTATACGTTATTATTTTATCAAAAAAATTCATACGGTAATTGTATTATGTCGCTAGTAATTAGTATATGAGTCATGCTTAGATGTACACTGAAGTTACACTTAAGGGTAATAAAAGAATAATTAAAATAAAAGAGATGTAATTTAATTCAAAGATATTCTTTGTAATATATGATTAATCAATAACAAATAATTTGTAAAAGAAATATTACATATATTTTTCATGTAAAAGAAATATTATATGGTAACATGCAAACATATTTTAGCCTTTGCGCTACCACCACCATTCTACCCCTTTCCAAAGGAATTAAAAATAGAAAATAGAGACAATTTGACAGCTATCATTTTTTCATGTACGTGAATTGTTCTATTTCACTTGTTGCTTACATTTTTATTTAGTCTATGTTTGCATTTGATTAACTGATGTCAAGATAAGGATTTTCACCAGGTAATGATTGATGATCAATGATCGAAGTTTCACATTTTGGATTCTTTGAATTTGCAGATTTCAGTTCTAATTCAACTTCTTCATATTTGTGCATTCTTGAGGTTGCTTATATATGATTTAACTTTTTAAAATTTATTAATATTATGCCATTTTTCTGGACTTCTTAGAGCAATTATGGTTGCTTTGGTTGAATGACTCTCCAACCGGGTCGATTATGAGGGAAAGAACACGTACGCAAATTAACGAGGCACATCGGTGGTGACTGTAACTTTGATAATCTTGAAAATTTATATTGTTTGATTTGATTTTTATAGTTTATACATATAGCCAATCTCATTATTGAGTAATGAAGGTCAGTCATTTCATAAAAGAAAAAAATAAAGTAATTT
Source organism: Primulina huaijiensis (assembly GCF_012295235.1). NCBI lineage: Eukaryota > Viridiplantae > Streptophyta > Magnoliopsida > Lamiales > Gesneriaceae > Primulina > Primulina huaijiensis. The sequence goes on along the minus strand of NC_133311.1, from coordinate 21,181,214 downwards.
ATTTAGTTCTATTATTATTATATTTTTTTTAATTTGAGAGAAGTTTACAGCATTTGCGTTGTTATAATTGAATCTCGAATCATATATTTTTATTTTAAATTCGAGACATTGATGTTAAATATACTATATCTATCGTTGGCCAGTTTAGTTCTATTTTTTTATGATTGAAAAATGTTGTATATTGGTCCAATTTTTTTTTAAAAAAAACCTAGGTGATTTATTTTTCAAAACATATTTGCTCAATTTGTTTGTTAAGAATTATTTCCATTATTTTTAAAATAATATGTGGATTTTATTTTATTTTTACAATAGATCAGGCATAAATGCATTAATTTTAAAATCTAATTATCATACAATTGAATCATATGAATTGCGTATAATTCCATTACATAAAATTATAATAATTTTATATTTACTAATTGGCATTTTTTTGCACTTATATTGCTATTTTAAATCATATTTATCTCATTCTAACTTGAGGTTACGCCAAATAACTGTTTTTAACCACTGTTCGTGAGTACGAGAGAGAGACGGGGAAGCTGATGAAGACTAATTTTGTTACACTTTTAAAAGGTATACACACTAGCACACAATTTTTCTTTATTATGTTTAAAATTAATAGTATATGGTCAACTCTACTCATGTTTCCAATAATAATTAATAATTTTGAAATAAAAAATAATATATTTTCATGAGTAACTCAAATTGGAGATCTGTCTCACAAAATTAACTCGTGAGACCATCTCACAATAGTTTTTACGTAAAATCAATTCACCGAATATTTTAAAAGTAAAGGAAATATTTTTTAAAAATAATTTTTTTTTCAAAAATAATTGAAAAATATTGGACCGCGCATACATAATGAAAAATATTAGGACTAGGACTCTTTTTTGTTTTTGTTTTTTAATTAATTTTAAAAATAATTTAATTGCAAAAAATAAAGTGATTGAATGATGCGTAAATTTCTAAAAAATACATCTGTACATATTTAGTTTAAGATTCAGTACCTAGATGATTTTTTTTACAAATCAGTACCTGACAACACTACAAACTTAGTTTTAACTCCCTACAAAAGATAAATTTACATTTTTGTCATTTTATTATTTAAATAAATATATAATTTCATCCACCAAATTAATTGTGTGTTTTCCATCTACCAAAATATTAGTACCTATTATGAAATTTCAGATACTTGATTTTGTTATTTGAATACTCCAAATGTGTAAAAAAATACTATATTTTCGAAAAATCACCATAAATTCGGTTATTGTTGGTTTTTCATTAAAAATGCATTATGATGACTTATTCATGTTATTTTATTTTTTAAAAAATATAGTTGCTCACTCATCATGAAATAAGATTTTGTACTTATTTTGACATATAAAGTATCTATTTTGAAGTTCCATGATACTTGATTTGGCTCTTTAAATACTCCGAATGTGTAAGAAAATACGAAAATCACAATAAATTCAGTCATTGTTTGTCTTTTTATGAAACGTGTATTTGGATGATATATTCATCTCATTTAATATTTTTTGTAAAAAAAAAATAAATTCTCAACTAAGCATGTAAATTTTAAAATACTTAGTTTTACTTGATAAATACCTATTTTGAGTTTGCAAATACTTGATTTCGTAAATGAGATACTCACAGTATGTATTAAAATACTGGATATTCGAATAGACAAAGTAAATTCACCAAGTATTGGTATTTCAATAGAAAATGTATTTGAATGACATATTCATCTCATTTAATATATTTTTTTGTAAAAAAAAATTGTCAAATAAGCATGAAAATTTTAAAATACTTAGTTTTACTTGAGAAGTACCTAATTTGAGTTGACAAATACTTGATTTCGTAAATGAGATACTCACAATATGTATTAAAATATTAGATATTCGGATAGACGACGTAAGTTTTCCAAATGTTGGTATTTCCATGGAATATGCATTTGGATGAGAAGTACCTAATTTGAGTTTGTAAATACTTGATTTGATATAGGAGATACTCATAATATGTAATAGAATACTGGATATTCAATATGCAATGTAAGTTCACCAATTGTTGGCTTTTCATGGAAGATGAATTTGGATGACATATTCATCTCATTTAATATATTTTTGTAAAAACAAAAAACAAATTCCCAAATAAGCATGAACATTTTAAAGTACTTAGTTTTACTTGAGAAGTAGCTAATTTGAGTTGACAAATACTTGATTTCGTAAATGAGATACTCAAAATATGTGATAAAATACTGGATATTCGAATCAACGTAAAATCTCCAAGTGTTGGTATTTCCATGGAACATGCATTTGAATGAAAAGTACCTAATTTGAGTTTGCAAATACTCGATTTGGTACAGGAGATACTCATAATATGTAATAGAATACTGGATATTCGAATATCCAACGTAAGTTCACCAAGTGTTTGTTTTCCATGGGATATTCGTTTGGATGACATATTTATATCATTTAATATATTTTTTGTAAAAAAAAAATTCCCAAATAAACATGAAAATTTTAAAGTACTTTTACTTAAGAAGTGCATAATTTCATGTTGCAAATAATTGATTTGGTATATGAGATACTCATAATATGTAATAGAATACTGGATATTCAAATATCCAACGTAAGTTCACCAAATGTTTGCTTTCCATGGAAGATTCTTTGGATGACATATTCATCTCATTTAATATCTTTTTGTAAAAAAAAAAATTTCTCAAATAAGCATGAATATTTAAAAGTACTTGATTTTACTTGATAAGTACCTGATTTCATATTGCAAATACTTGATTTGGTACACGAGATACTCATAATATGCAATAGACTACTTGATATTCGAATATGCAACGTAAGTTCACCAAGTATTGATCTTTCCATTAAAGATGCATTTGTATTACATATTCATCTTATTTAATATTTTTTTAGTAAAAAAAATTTCTCAAATAATCATGAAAATTTTAAAGTACTTAGTTTTATTTGAGAAGTATCTAATTTGAGTTTGCAAATACTTGATTTCGTAAATGAGAAACTCACAATATGCATTAAAATACTGGATATTCGAATATGCAATATTTCCATGAAAATTAATTAGGATACTTATTCATGTCATTTAAATAAATAAACATAGTTCATTATTCATCATGGACTAATTGGGATATGCATTATGAACATAGTTCGTAAATGAGCTTAAAGTTTGCATTTTAAGCATATCTATCGATTCTTGGATTAATGATTTATAGAACATTCATCAATACTAATTGACAATACTTTTGATATTCATTGAATGACTTATTTGACAATTATATTTATTTGACATAATACTTATTGGTAATTATTCATTATACTTATAGTATTTTTTTCTTTATACTTATGAGTATTAATTTATAATATCATTAATATTCATTCACAATACTTGTTGGTATTCATTAAATGACAAGGCAATACTTCATTTGATATCATCCTCATTAGTATTCATTCATAATATTTATTGATAATCATTCATTATATGTATCAATATTATTTCATTATACTTATTGTCAAATTTGAGTTTTTAAATGATAAAATCAATCATCAGTTGAATCTGATTATGTAATATTTGTAACAATTTAGGTATCACATTTTTATTTCACGGATCTCATCATCAAATGTCACTCAATATTGACTTCAAATTATATATTTTAACATCATCAAATAATCGAATTTGAGTATTTAAATGATAAAATCAAATATTTGTGGACTCGTATTAAATATTATTTGTATTAATTTAGGTATCACATTTTTACTTCACAAATGTCATCATCAAAGACAACGTGATACTAACTTCAAATTATATGACATCCCCAAATAGTTGGATATAAGTATTTAGAGAGTAAAATCAAGTATTTGCGAACTCGCATTAGATACTCTTTGTACCAATTTAGATATCATATTTTAACTTCACCAATTTAGATACTCTTCGTATCAATGCATCTTCCATGGAAAGAACAACACTTAGTGAACTTACGTTGCCTATTCGAATATCCAGTATTTTAATATATATTGTAAGTATGTCATTCAAGATATCAAGTATTTGCAAATTCAAATTAGATACTTATCAAGTAAAACTAAGTATTTTAAAATTTCAATACTTAGTTGAGAATTTATTTTTACAAAAAAAATATTAAATGAGATGAATATGTCATCCAAATACATCTTCCAAGGAAAGATAAACACTTGGTGAGCTTACGTTGCATATTAGAATATCCAGTATTCTATTACATATTATGAGTATCTTATGTACCAAATCAAATATTTACAATCTCAAACTAGGTACATCTCAAATAAAAATAAGTACTTTAAAATTTACATGCTTAGTTGGAAATTTGATTTTTCTTTTACAAAAAAAAAATTAAATGAAATGAATATGTCATCCAAATGCTTATTCCATAGAAATATCAATACTTGGTGAACTTACGTTGTCTATTCGAACATCCAGTATTTTAATACATATTGTGAGTATCTCATTTACGAAATCAAGCATTTGCAAACTCAAATTAGGTACTTCTCAAGTAAAAATAAGTACTTTAAATTTTCATGCTTAGTTGAGAATTTGTTTTTTTGAAGAAAAAAAAATATTAAATGAGATGAATATGTCATCTAAATGTATCTTTCATAAAAATACCAACACTTGGTGAACTTACGTTTCTTATTCGAATATCCAGTATTTAAATACATATTGTGAGTATCTCATTTACAAAATCAAGTATTTGCAAACTCAAATTAAGTACTTCTCATTTACGGAGTAAAATTAAGTATTGATATACTCGAATTAGATACTTTTTGTACCGATTTAGGTATCACATTTTAACTTCACAAATTACACATCAAAAGTAGCTCAATATTACTTGAAACTATATTTTTTTATATACAAAAATAATCAAAATTGAGTTTTAAAAGAGTAAAATCAAATATATGTGAAACCAAATTAGGTACTATTTGTATCAATTTAGGTAGCACGTTTTTAATTCACAAATCTCATCATCAAAGAACATTCAATATTATCTTCGAACTATATATTTTGACATACTCAATGGAATTTGAGTATTTAAAAGGTAAAATCAAGTATTTGTGGACTCGAATTATGTATTATTTGTATTAATTTAAGTATCACTTTTTTACTTCACGAATTTCATCATCGGTGTCACTTAATATTAACTTTAAATTATATTTTGGCATCCTCAAATAATTGGATATGAGTATTTACGAGTAAAATAATTTATTTATATACTTTAATTAGATACTCTTTGTACCAATTTAAGTATCACATTTTAACTTCACAAATGACACCATCAAAAGTCATTTAATATTACTTGAAACTTAAGTATTTTCTTACACATTTGAAGTATTCAAATAGTCAAATCAAATATTTGAAATCCCAAAATAGGTATTGTATCGATCAAAATAAATACTTTTTTCTAATTCAACAATGAGTGATAAACTGTGTTTTTTCAAAAATTAGATGACATGAATAAGTCATCTTAATGTATTTTCAATGAAAATACCAACAATTATTGAATTTATTGTGATAGCTCGAAGATCCAGTATTTTCTTACACATTTGGAGTATTTAAAGAGTCAAATCAAGCATTTGGAACTCCAAAATAGATATTTTGTAGGTCAAAATAAATATTTAATCTTATTTCATGATGAGTGATGACCTATGTTTTTTTAAAAATAAAATGACATGAATAAGTCATCCTAATGTATTTTTATGAAAAGACTAAAAATGACCGAATTTATGGTGAATGCTCGAAAATATATTATTTTCTTATATATTTGGAGTATTCAAAGAACGAAATCAAGTATCTGAAACCTCATAATAGGTACTTTGTATGTCAAAATAAGTATTTACTTTTATTCCATGATAATTGAGAAATAATATTTTTTTAAAATTATATTTTAAATGGAGAAAACACATGTAATGTTTGTGGATAAAATAATATATTTATTTAAATAATAAAAGGTAAAAATGTAAATTTTGCATTATAAGGGTTAAAACTAAAAGTATATATTTTTCAGGTACTGATTCCTAAAAAAATATATATATGTACTGAATCTTAAATGAAATATTGACAGATGTATTTTTTTATTAAATTTACCGTTGAATGATTTCCTTGAATTTTTAAAAATAATGAAAAAGTCCCTTAATACACCGAATGATGCTACAAATTAATTAATTAATGAAATGTCCACCAATCACATTGATGCACAGAATACAAAGTTGGAGACCTAGAATAACCAAATTTAGGATAGTCAAAATTATAATTAATGTTAATAACACTATACTTATCTATTCAGTTCAATTCTAGATAAGATTATCCTTGATAATTACTTTTTTATATTATAAAATTGAGTAAGTCTCTTGTGAGACGGTCTCACTAATCTTTATCTGTGAGACGAGTCAACCCTACCGATACTCACAATAACAATAATATTTTAGCATAAAAAGTAATATTTTTTCATTGATTACTCAAATAAGAGATCTGTCTCACAAAATACGACTCGTGAGACCGTCTCATACAAGTTTTTGCCTATAAAATTTATATTTATCTTAAAAAAACTCGTTGATATTTATCTTAAAAAAAAACCAAGTACTATATAATTGTTCGTCAACAACTAAATTTAATATCTTAAAAAAATTTCGTATGCAAATAAATATATATATATAAAATTTAATCTTAAAATTTAATATTATTCATAATTTTGTGATTATATAATTTATATATTATCACAAGGTTTTGTAGAGTATACAGGATGTTAGCAAATATTTTCTTTATAAAATATATAAAAACAATGATGTTAAGACATTATTTAGACTATTTTCATTTCATATAGATTCACACTAATTATTAAAATTAATTTATCTTTTTTTTCCTAGAAGAATGTTTATTAGACAAATATATTCTACGTAAATTGATAATTTATATTTTGTTTTTTAAATAAAACTTTTATTGTAGCCGTGTCTCTTACAAAATATATTGTGATTAAAAATATGGAAAAAATATGAAAAACGTGACAATGAAACATTACTATTTTTTAAAATTTGGAAATAGAACATAAATTTTTTGAATATTTTTCTATATTTAAAGATATTTACAAACCTGACTATAATAATTTGAGTTAATTTTTTTGATATCTTATTTTAGGAATTCAGAATACACAAAAACTTATGTGACATGGTCTCACAGATCAATTTTATGATATGAATATTCTATTTGAGTGATTAATAAAAAATATTATTTTTTATGTCAAAATATTATTTTTATTGTAAATATAAATATTATTAACTCGTATTATGAATAAAGATCGAGAATATTTAGAAATATATTAAGAAAAATAATCAAATAAAAGTTGACATTGTCAATTTATAATACAAAAATTCAAACTGAAATCTATTTAACAAATTAATGTAGTGTCCTCCAATGTCAAATTGCAACGCCCTTGACGTGAATTTGCAGAGTCCACCATTCCAAAAAATCATAAACCGACAGTTGAACCCTCTTTATTACTGTATATTAAATTTAAAAACCATTAATGGTGAATTTTAATAGCGTGAGTGGCACGGAATGTGTAACGTTCTCACGAATCTTTATCTGTGAGATGGGTCAATCATACCGATATTCACAATAAAAAGCAATATAATTAGCATAAAAAGTAATATTTTTTCATGGATAACCCAAATAAAAGATCTGTCTCACAAAATACGACCCGTGAAACCGTCTCACTTAAATTTTTACCCTAATTATATGGTAGGTAGGTGGGGAAGTAATTTTTTTTTAAAAAATATAATAAAATAAGTAAATAATTGAGCAGATGATTTTAAAATTGGTTAATTATTATATTCGAAAAAGTATCACATCTATCGTTTGTAAATGTTTGAAAAAATGAACATTGCTTGTTGTATTCAAACATAGAAACTAATTAATTTATTTAATCAATAATTAGCTTTGAAATGTATTATTAGTTGTAAGACCGAACACTTGCCGTTTTATCAAAAATTATAGTTGATGATAACAGTATAAAACTATAACTAGTAGTAACGATACACTCAAATATTTTAAACGATATAACAACTCAAATGTTACATTTCGTTTGTTCTCTCATTATGGACAATTATTCCACCCCTAACAATCTATATCCAATTACTACACTCATTGAAATCAATGAGATTGCACTTCTTTCAATCAATTAACATTGAACTCGTGATCTTATCTCTGATATTAATTGTACATAAACATGAATAATCCCAACAAATTTTTCGCTGTATATAAATTTGTAATATTGTGGATCACATGTAATATAAATATAAAATAAATAAATACTGTAAAAGATTATGTATATACGTATCCATGGGGAAGGTGGCAGCAGACTCGCAGGACTAATGGCACAAAAAAGCACGTGGTTGTAGCGTAGCTGCACCAAACATTCAAACTTGACTATTAGGTGAAGGATGGAATAGAGACGATGTAGGTGTTGGCTATTTTTATTTTTCACGTTTTTTAATTAATATTTTTGTAATTTTATTTTTTATGACAATGAAACTCGTAACGGTAACTGAGTCTGACATTGTCTTATTTATGAATATTATTTTACTTCTTATTAGGAGATATAATTGAAAGCTATATACAGTTACTACAAAAAAAATTTTTGAATAGACATCAATATGTCTTTTGTGAGATGGTCTCACGAATCTTTACATGTGAAACGGATAAACACTACCGATATTCACAATAAAAAATAATACTCTTAACATAAAANAAAGTTGGTAAAATCTTCAATGATTTGTTGGAAAATATAATGAAATTCACTCCCAACTGCCTGGTGATGGTAGGTAAGGATAAGGTCCACGCGAATTAATTATAATAAATCGAGCTGAATTGTACATCATGACTAATTGCTGCTGGCTCATTTGAAAAATCTATACATATTTTATTTTTAAAATTCAAGCTTCATATAAGCTAGGTGTTATGTATATATATACAAAAAAAAAAGAAGAAGAAGTTTTATGTCTGATTTTTTTTTAAAAAAAAATTAATTAAATAAATATGGTAATTAAAACCAATGTCGGATTTTCAAAGTTCATGTCATACAATTCGATGTGAAAAAAAAAGGTTTTGAAACGTATAAGATGATCCCTCGGATTAAAACTCAAAACAAGATCCAAATATTTCTTGTTTCCAAAGAAGCAGGTATAATGGCTATGTATGGAACTTTAAAACCAATGTGTGAGACAAGGTTTCTAGTTTTGATGGACGCTTGAAATGTCGATTTCATGAGTCATTTTCGCAGGCAGCTATCTCAGAGAATGAAATGATAATTTCCCAAATCACGTACAATATTGAAATATATACACTAGGAATCAAACAATATTACATCATTCGATTTCACAAGCTGATTTTCTTGCCCGAAGATTAAAGAAAAGCGAAAGGAAAATTCGTACTTTGGTTGATACATCGATTAGGACATGGTTAACAACGCATTTGCATGTTCTTGCACGACTTTCCAGGCCAGGATGACGTGCCTGTTTTCAGTGAGACTCGCGCCTACAGCGAATCGCATCACATATTCCCCGCCAATCACGGCGTGTGTCATGTAAATCTTCCCGGATTCGTTAATGGATTCCAGCAGTTTGGCATTGAAATTGTTGGCCGCTTCCTCCTTCGACACGCTGTGGTGCTGTGGCAGTATTGCCCCGATTTCGATTGGCGAGATGCGGAAGCAGACGGTGGCAAAGTTCCGGGGGACCACCACTTCGAACCTCTTATCCATTCCTATCAACCCTTCGAAATTCTTTGCCATTTTTATGTGGCTTCGTAGGAATTTTCTGAGATTTAAGACGCCGTAGCTGCGGAGGACGAGCCACAGTTTCAGGGACCTGAAGCGGCGGCTGAGTGTGATTTGCCAATCTTTGTAATCAACCACCTGCTTCGTTTCGGAGGCTTTGTTTCTCAGATACTCGGGGTATGTCGACAGGGCTTTTATCAGGGCGCTGGGATCTTTCACCCAGAGGCAGCAGCAATCCAACGTTGTTAGGAACCATTTGTGCGCGTTAAAACTGAAAGAATTAGCGTTTTCTACTCCATTCAGAAAATGGCGGTACTCCGGGCAGATACATGCGCTTCCGGCGTATGCTGCATCCACGTGAACCCATATCCCGAACTCCTTCGCTACCTCGCACAGTGGCCCCAGCGTATCAACCGCCGTCGACGATGTTGTCCCGATGGTGGCGCACAGGAAAAGAGGCACCAGCCCCGCTTCAATGTCGGATTCTACGGTCGCGCGGAATGCTTCTGCTGTCAGCCCGAATTCGGTGGTTTTTGTCGTAGCAACTGCCCGGAAATTATTGGGGTTGATGCCAGCTATCTGAGCTGCCTTCTGCAGAGCAGAGTGGGTTTGATCCGATCCATATACCACAAGCTTGTTGATATTCTCCCTCCCAATTTTCTTCAGCACTTGATCCCTGGCACCGACAACAGTGCAAAGTATCGCCTCGCAGGTGGTTCCCTGCAAAACGCCGCCTCCCCCGCCGGAGAAGAGGAACTCCGATGGGAGATCAAGCATTTTCCCCATCCAATCCATGACGATGCTCTCAAGTTCGGTGGCAGCGGGAGATGACATCCAGTTGAACCCAACAATATTGAATCCAGTGCTCAGCATTTCTCCAAGAAATCCAGCAATACTTCCGCTGGATGGGAAATATGCATAATAATTAGGACTTTGCCAATGAGTGATCCCTGGGACAATGTCCTTCTGCACGTCACGAAGGATCTCTTCAATAGGTTCTGGATCACTGGGAGCAGCTTCGGGTAACCTCTTCCGGAGATAACCTGGCTCCACCTGGCTACGAACAGGATACTTCTCAACATTCTTGTAATAATCAGCAATAAAATCTATGACCATGTGACCTTGCCTCCTGAACTCCTCCGCGTCCATAGGCTTAATAGTTCCAGAGAATCCATTTTCGAGTTTTTGATTTTGAACACTCCCCATTTTACTTGATCTAGATCTTGATAAATAAATTAAAAAAAAAACTGGCAAATTCTCTTCTCGGCTAATCGTGAAAGGAATTCTTTCACTATTTAGCACAAGAAAGAATATGAGAAGGAAAGAGTATTAGATTTCACAGATTTCTTGTCAATGTTTACGAGGGGGTAGACAGCTATATATANGTCTTCACAACTGTTCAACATAGACAGCGCCCACTACTAAAACGAATGGATTTTAAGCGTTTATTTATATTTAAATTTATCATTTCTTTTGTCCATCGATAATTTGTCAATTTGGCTATTTTTTTTTTAAAAATATCAAGTGGGAACGTGTTATCACTATTTTTTTTAAGTGTTTGCTGGATATTTAAATGATATTAAATAAGATTTTAATTATCTCAAAGTTGAATATTAAATGATATTGATTGCTCGCTAGGTGGACTCGATCCTTCGCTTTAATTTTGATTGAGGATTTCAACTTCTTTGCAAATCAGTTGTCCACAATGATAGTAGCACTACAAATCACATGTTTCATAACCATAAAATCAAATAAACTCTTTTTTGAGAAAAAAAGAAGAAGAATATCAAAATAAATGCAAAATGCTCTTATTTTAAATTATTATCTCAAAGTTTAAGTAAAGTTGTCTCCTTTTATGTTATTTCATTATGATGAATTAATATATAAGTCACAAATCTAAAAAACGTGATTAAGAGACATTTTTTGATAAAAATTATCGATGAAAACTTGCAACTCTTGGTAAACAACGTCTTTAGATGCTTAGGCGCTACTTCTCTGCTATGGAATTTCCAAGACATCAAGGAAAGTACTGAGGCTTCTTTACAGGCATCTCAGCACCTCCGAAGTGCTAAGGCGCCTCCCTCTCTTCCCCGAAATTTGGTTGTAGTTTTTTATGTTCTTCTCGTCCCAAAATACTGAATTTCCATTTTTTGCGATTAAGGTGGAGAACTGATCGTGAATTCGGTTTATCCCAAATTTATTTAAAAAACTTGAAGGAGAAAAAGACATCACTTTTTCCGATGGTAGCAAGGTGATGAGGCTTTCTCACCTTTTAAGACGCATATTTGAACGTTTTTTTTGTCGCTTTTTCTTTGTCTTTTCTTTTGCTTAATTTCGATTCATTAAACTCAAACATTCAAACAATCCACTACATGAATAAAATTAATGCATAAATATACGGAAAATCATCACATCAAGAGATGTGACTTTTGACTTTGAACCTTATCACCTTCATTTGAAATGCAACTTGAAGATAACTAAACTCATGAAGATATAAGAAGAAGAAGACAATCAATATGAATACAAGTGTGAAGGAAAAATCCGATGATCAAAAGTTGTTTTCTCAAAAAATTATGTTCATGTTGTCTTTGATATAGATTTTAATTATTAAGGACATGTTGTTTCATCTAAGAGATTTTTTTCATCCAAAAGTTTGATGAAAAATGTTAATGGACACCATTTGCATAAAAGATATCATGCAAAGTCGCAACCTTTGCCAATCTGCGCCACCAGACGCCTAGGCACCTCCATCTCTGACCTGAAAAGTGGTTTTTTTTACCTTCCTTAACACTTGAACTCAAGACTTCCAAGCTTAAGTACTTAGATTCTTAGAGTGTTGTACCAATTGAAATTTGTCACAACGTATACAACACGTTGTATATAATTAATATATCATTCTTGTGTCTTTAAGAGGCCACTAAAATTTCAAGAATTTTCTTAAAATCAATACATGAAGTATTGAATCCTTGAGCAAAGAACTACTTGAATGGACTTACACATATTCATGCATTTAACACAATCCTCATTGTTCATAATTTATAATCCTTGTATTCTGCATAGGAAAATAAACATATTCATATTTTTTCAATGAAATGATTTGAAAGAATATAAAAGTTAAAGATTATTACAAAAAGAAAAAAAAATAAATTTCAAACTGATATTTGAAATTGAAATTCAACGTTTTACAAGCCGTCGTATTGTCAAGAGATTACATAATTTGAAGTCGCTCATTGTCATACATCTTCAAAGTTGCAAACCAAAGAAAAAAAATCCAAAGAGGTTTAATTTCATCTTAAGATTGTTGGTGAAAATTCTTTTTTAACAATATTAAGATGAACTTTGCTAACATATCTTCACGAGCTTAGTTATTTTCAAATTGTTGTCATATGTGAACGAAGTAATTATCTGAGATGAGTCAAGAAATGGGTTTGATTTGGATATCGTAACAAGGAGGATAGACCTAAAAAATACTATTAATTTATTTCAATATTTTTCTTTTTTTTTTTAAAAAAAAAAAGCACACACAATGCATATGCTTTAGATTCTACATTTATTTTATGTAAAAATAAGCACATTGCATGTATATAAACACAACGTTAAAAACATAAAATTATATNATTTTTTTTTTTTAAAAAAAAGCACACACAATGCATATGCTTTAGATTCTACATTTATTTTATGTAAAAATAAGCACATTGCATGTATATAAACACAACGTTAAAAACATAAAATTATATAAAAATCCAACATGATTTTTCGTTATTTTTTGAACTATTAAGGTCTGCGATTGTCAATAATTGGTGGAAGATCATTGCAATAACGCGAAAGAAGATAAAGAAGCATGTCACACGACATGCATGGTATTTACTAATGTTTCATAATGGTCGATATATTATCTTTGAACGCGTGATTATGTCATGATTTTTGCACATAAAAATTAATTTTGTAATATTTATAAATTACTCTTTGCAGGACCTATAAACTATTTGGAGTTCTGATGTAAAAAAATTATTTTAATTTTATTTATTTTTTAAGGAAAAAAATGAATATATATAATTCCGGAATCTAAGATTAGTCCGTTGAACAACAACAACAATAAATCATGATATATGAGAAATAATTCGTGTTGAATGCTCGATTTTATTTATTTATTTATTCTGATAAAATATTATGTATAATTATTTCTAGTGTGATCGCTTGGCCGTTGCTACTGCATGTGTTGTTAGATCTAATAATAATAAATTAATCTTAAAACTGTAATATTGATTAATTAATTTTCTAGAATTATTGGGATCTCAAGAATATTAATGAAGAGACATCAAACAATTCTAGCCCATCTATCTACATTTTAAAAGTGTCATATATCTCATTTCTATTACCATGAATTTATTTGGTAGAACACACACACACAGTCAATGGTGTCTTTTTCGAAAATAAAAAAGAAAGTTTTTATGAGGTTAATTAAACAATTTGTAACACAAGCATATTCATTACAATGTGCTATATATGATCCATGGCATTTTCGATCCACCAATAAAGTATATATGAAATCATAAGAGATATATCGTGAAATTTAAATAATAAATAATATTTTTGACATAAAAACTATTATTTTTTTTATCGGTGATCTAAATAGAAGATCTGTCTCACAAAACGAAGCATGTCACAAAAAACTATTATTTAAGAAATAACAAATGTAAACTTTTTTTTTTTTTTTTTTTTGAGTTGGGAGAGTTTGTTATAATTAACTATTGAATTAATTATAACAAAGTGACATGAAAGAGTAGGGACTCCATTACATGCCCAATAAATTCTCTTTCTTTTATCACAGAGAAATAATAGAATGCTTAGATTAATCGGTCATGTTTTATAATAAATAATAATAAAATAATAATATATTTTTGATAGATGGAATTTATATTTTTTTAAATTTTTTTTATAAATATTAAATATATAAACATCGATTCGAATTTTTCGTCTTCTTTCACTCTGATTCAGACATCGACTTCTGAATATGACTTTTATCATTTTGAGTCGGTTGTTTAACCGTTTTGGCAGCAGATCATTTGAACGAGTAAGCTATGAAATAACATTAAAATATTTCTCCTAGCCAGAGACTAACATGTGCTGATTTTGAATTTCAACATCTTAAATTTTCAACTTGAACAAACAATCACACATCAAAATAAATATATTAGAAACATAATAACAAGTTTTGTTATTATGAAATCAAGATTGCTATCATTTTGAAACCCGACAATAGTATTTCTAACATTAATTCTAGAAATAAATAGTAGACAAAATATATCACCTAAAATAATACGTCGTAAGAAAATAAAATCAAGACGATATTACAAACAAATTATAAACTTCATGAGATCACGGTGTAAATCTTGAAGGACAATAAAATGGAACACCAATAAAATTCGACACAAGAATATTATAATAACACTTGCGATTACACCCGAAAATTAAAAATTAAAGTTGCTTGTAGAAGTCAATTATTTTATTAATTTCATTTAAAACGTGATTTATGCATCAACCACCAATTAGCTCGCCGTCCACTCTCCGCGTCTAACTAAATGGTTGTAACATAATTTAAGTGATCCATAGATATTAATTGAAGCCATTTCTTAATCATTATTTACATTTTAAATTGAACATAAGAGTATGTTTTAGCAATACATTGTCTTTAAATGGCAGCATAATGAAGTTCCCAACAAAAGGAACACTGATACATATTTTACAGTATATCTCTCCCCAAAGTAGGAAGAAACAAAACTTAGATTGAATTTCTACACGTTAAATCACAAGTAAACCTAATTCAGGTATGCTTCTACTGCATATGATATAAGTATTTCTATTCCCCTTCTGCCATATGGGGAACCAAATAGTAAAACAATCTGCAAATTGCTTTTATTTCATTCCTGCAAGAAAAACCATTCGAATTGCTAGTACCACAAAAAAATATACGGCCTTTTTAGCACAATGCATTTCAACTTATATAAAATAAATAAGATCAAGTCAATTTTCGATTTTTATCAAGCAAGATCTGATCCTATACAAGATATACATTGAATACATCACCTCATCAAAGGGCTATAGGGATTCTCATCCCATCATGTGCAAGCTGGACCGGTATTCCTTCTCTGGAACGAATGAGAATGGTTTAAATTCTAGAATTTAATGTTTTAGAATAGCAAAATAAACCTCACACTACACTATTCCATGTTGGCATGCTAAGACTTATTTAAATTTGAAGGCAGTGACCGAGAGAGAGCATGAATTGAATAACACAGACTAAGGCCAAAAATCAACGCACAAAATTCAGTAGCATTATATTCATAAAAAATTATACATGGAAAAAGATCACTCCAAGAAAAAGGATTCGCAGTTGGAGGTTGGAATGTGGAGAGGAGAATAGACTTTGATTTTTAACTTTGATTTCGCTATAATCTGACAGAAATGAGCAAAATAAATTTGAGTCACTATTGAATTCAGAACATGAGCTTGAAGCTTTTCATAAATGGTGTAAATAATTATAGTATTATGGTGAGTAAGCCCCCGCCTACTATTCTTTCTTGATCCTATTTTGGCCAGTTTAGTTTCAAAACATTACACAAGAACACATAATCAACCGTACCTTCTAGACCATTCCATAAGAAGTTCATTGTCTTTGTGGTGATCAAACTCGTGGGTCATTCCAATTAATAAAGCTTTCTTTGGACATATCCTCTTCACTGCATCAAGAGTCTAAAAACAACAAACTTAAGAAAATATAATGAAAGTAGCAACTTCCACTTGAATGTATCACGTAAAATCTACGAAGGAGAAACCTGAGGGAAGCAAAAGTGAGTATTGTGGGAACCTTTCTGCAATCAAGAAGGAACAGGTTGAACAAACAATAAGAAGTAAAACATGGGTATAAAGTATAATAAGAAATGTGGACCAGGAGGAATTAGGATCTGAAAAAGGCTCCCCAAAAGAGTAAACACAAATACAGAAGAGTTCTGGTTTACAAAATTAACAATTGAGCAAGCCAGAGAGAATCAAAAAGCTGAAACTTGTAGTCAAGAATTTCTCGAGCAATCATCATTTTGTATTCTACAGAATTGTTAATCGCCAGCCTCATATCTAATCAACGAATTGAATATTGATAAATACACAAGGTGAATGACAACAGGGTTTAAAAAGTAGTGTTCTATTGTGATTGTGATTGGTGTAACAACACAACATACAACTGCAGCTTCATTTCATAGTAATCACATGAGTATGAGTTATAATATCTAGTGTTAATCGATCTTATACAGACTGAGATGCACAATACATAGACAAAGACTTTGCATCTCTATGTAATCAAATAATTAACAGAATCACCATATCAAATAACAAAAGCAAGTATGGCACTACTTCTACAAAATTGCCTAATGACTACAGTGCGTATGAGCTAAAAGAGGTAAAGTTCACAGAAAAAGGAAAAAAAAAGGAAAAAAAAAGGAACTTTTTGTTGGGGCTAACCATCAGTACCTTGTAAAGAGTGTCCAGAATAAGGAGATCCAACTGTCCACCTCCATGCTTGGAAATAACTAAAAAGGCAAATTAATTGTCACAAAAGGGCGAAATAGCTACAAAAATAAATTGGTTGTCACAAAAGGTAATTTGAACCTACACAGAAACAGGCCATAAAATGCTTATCTTTAGTTTCTGTATAATTCTTTACTCATTCAATAAATTATAGTTGAACTTATCATTCTACATCATGTTCTTCATAACCAATAATTTTTTCGACTGATCACTTGCACGAGCCTTTCAGCTCATGCTTTACTGGATAATTGATAACTTCAGAAAAGTAGATATCAGATATAAATTTCTGAAAAAGTTCAGGAATAAAAGCCGTTGATGCTTGTGTGTGTGTGTGTGTGTGTGTGTTTACAGAAAGAGAGAGAGAAAACACCAATTAGTTCATGATCTGAAGTGATCAGGTAGAAACCTATAAACACCAGACTACAAAGGAATAAAGGAGTGTGCTCACGGTATTCTGTGGGAGGAAGAAAGCGTGAAACATCTGATATATATGCTACCCTGGATCTTTCACCAAATAGAAAACCTAAACATACATAGTCTTCACCATGCATCACCTATTAATAACGAGAGACAAGTAAGGAACGAGAGGATTCTGAAAATAAAACAAAATGCAAAGGAGGAAACTAACAGGTAGAGGAAAAAATTGCAGTCCGGAAGCTACAAATGTCTTTGAGCAGTCATTATCGATAATCCTCCAGTCAAGTTGCGCCACACGTCTAACTTCCTGCCCAGGCTTAATTTTTTTTTTAGCCAAGTAAGGGAATTTCACTGCAATGCTGTTCAGAACCAAATAAACTTAATTGCACAGAGCATCAGTTTTTATGTAACCAACGTAAATTTTTTAAATATTCTACTTGCTGAATTCATTTGTACTATCACACTGGGCATTATGTTTTCATCGGCAAATTTTTCTCCACCTGCTTTAGTCATTACAGGTAGCATATATTTCTGCCAAAAGAACAAAAAATAAATTTTGTGTGTACAGACAAAAAATAAATTTGAATTTTCAGAATGCCAATTTTTATTTTTCATGGCGGTTAATAGAAGAAGAAGCAGCAGCAGCACCAAAATTGCAGTGATACTGCAGCTACACATAGTATTTATGGTTCATGTTCTTAATATTGATGTCAGCAAAATCATCATAATTTTAAGTTTTAACTCATAGAATGTGCAATACACAACCCTAGAAGCGCAAAATACCTCTCCATTGCATGTTGGGAAAGGTAGATAGGAGTTGGATCAATGTCATTTGTCGGACTAAAAGGTTGCACGGCACGTATATCATCCAAACCAAGAACCGCATCAGCATGCTCATGAGTTAATATAATCTGAATGAGCCAAAAAAAAAAGCTCCTAATGCTTGCTTCAATAATAAATAAAAAGATAAAATTAAACAGAAGTTAGAGAGGTTGCATAATGGTTGTTAGACTTCTTGAGCCCGTTTAATATTCGTCAACTTTGCCTAATTGGACAGATTTAAAGGATGGAGAATATTTTTTCCCTAAATGTACCCAAACATGGAAACAAAGAAGCAACCATACAAAACCAGAACATTGAGCACTAGATTTCCAAAAACAAAGAGTTAAAAAAGGCCATGAAAGAAACTTATCAGTTAGGTGTGTCTAAACAAAATTTAACAAGACATTCATAGAGCCCACTGAGTAAGATTTTTAATGACCAAATGGATATTTACAATCAAGCAAAGTACTCGATTAATATGAGGTGGATCTCTTTATAAAATATCTTAATCCGTCTTCCCTATTTGCTCTTTAAGATGTGAAACATCATGTTACAAAATTTTGGGTATGCTAGTTTTATAAATTATAAACAGAAAATGAAAAGAGAACGAAATAGTAAACTCACACAGTCAACTAGGGGAATTTTGTGAAAAGTGAACCATCTGAGTACTTGTTCCCTAAAAGTCTTGCCAACATCAATTAATATATATTTATGTTCACCCTCATCACCGCAATAATCGATTAGAAGCGACGTGTTGCACCTAACCAACCATCAGCACCAAAAAAAACTTGTCAAGACTTAAAGAAAACTTGTCTCCTGTTCGGATCCAAGAAACAATAAGATCCAGATTCAATCTGCATCACTTTTCTCCACATAGTTGTATGAATGTACATCATGAACAATTTCGTTTGAGATTTTCTCAGATTCTTGATAAATAATTAAATAATTTGAAACTGGCAATAATTCTCCAAAGAAAAACCTGTAATTAGGGTTTCGCTCCGGTGGTAAGGATAAAGATTGGGAACACACAGGGCAGGGAGGATCGGAAGGTTGGATCAAGCACATTGCATTGGGGACAGCACTGGAACAACCGGTTCCCAGAAATATCAGAGCCGATCGCGACGTCTCCGCACTGCCGTTTGGTGTTACATTGCCGGCGGCGTCGGACGTGGCGGCCATCAGGTTCTGGGCGTGAGAGAGAGAGAGAGGAGGGGGATGGCGAGTGGATGTCTCAGATATCCGTCGTCGCCGTCACTGTATTACAATACGAATAAACGAATTTAGCTTAGGCATTTATACATACATGCCATTTAAGAAGACTAATGGCTGTTACTTTTTCCTTCATTCATATTTTTCCAACTTAAAATAAATATATATTAATGCATCGACATACGTGTCATATTGAATTTCTGTAATTAATTTTATTTATATTAAAAAATAAGTAGTGTCATATTTGTAAAATTAATGAGAATATTATAATTTTAAATTATAATATAATGAAAAAAAGACAAAAAAAAAGCTACCAATACACTATATTTGTCTCTATTTTCCAGATTCTTAAAGCAGTAAAATCCAAAAAACCGACAAAGCAAACTAATAAAAGACAACTTTCATCACCCAATTTAGAATCAATCGGCCAAACAATTTCTTTTATGTTTTAAACAACTATACAACCTATAAAATCCTGGAACGATAAAAATAATCCTGCATGTTGAAGCACAAGAAAATGGTGTGCGTATTACAAGGCACAATGCTTATTGATAAAAGCATGATATAAGAAAGACTGATGAAAATAATGATGGACGTAACACTTGGAATCCTGTCCACTGTACGTTCTATAGGACTACTTGTAGACGAAATTTAGTTTGACTGAAAGTTACAGTGCCTTATTTTGTTCGCACGATGACTCGGTGTGTCAATTCTACAAGTGCCCGCCTTGATTTCTGAACATCCTCATCATTATTCTCAGGAAGGGAATCAATTGCAGCAGAGGCAAGGTTGGCGTGCTTTGCTGCTAGCTCTCTAGTCCTCCCAATGCCCTGACTCTTTCCAAGGTACTCTAGAGCCTGCAGTATGAGTAAAGAATAATTTTCAATCACTCAAGTTTCTCTTAAATGCATGTTTCAGAAATATAAATTCATAAAATAAACTCATTAATGTAGCTGGAATAATGCTGACTGAGTGATAAGCACAAGGTTGATTCAACAAAAAACTTACACGATCCACATTGGCAGTATTGTCGAATCCCTGATCAACAATGGTCCGAAGCTCAGGAAACTCCTCCATAGCAAACAATATGGGAGCAGTGATAATACCCTGAAATAATTTCAGTCATATTTCGAGTGTTATAGATAGGGGTGTATTACTAGCCAACCACTACACTAGATTGTAGGTTGCTAAACATCGATCAAATTGAAAACAGTTGCAAGCACACAGATAAAATAGAACACAGGAACTGCAGTTTAGTGATTTGGATTAGAGGAGAAGTACTTATAAGTTGTAAAATGATTTCATAATATTACAAGTAGGCAACCATTAATTGACGTGCCAGAGGCAGGATTTACTAGAGACATTTTTCTGGTCAGCCTTTCTCAGAAATAGTAGAAAATCTGGAACTACAGCTCTCACACGATGTAAGTGCGTTGACAAACATATGGTTAAACAGCAAAATGAGCACATGCTAACAAACATACAACACAGACTGGCAATTCTTCAACAAGATACATAGAAAATCCAGCATCAATGTGTTAACTTCCAATGTTTTAAGACTTCAATATAAGTAGCCAAAAAAAGTGGGAAGAGTACATGACGAATGTCAGACAAAGAGCCTTTGCCAAGGGAACTTGATGTGCCAGTGAAGTCAAGAACATCATCTATTAATTGAAACGCCAGCCCCTGTAAATTTGGATGCAAATTTTAACAATAGCTGCTAAATGAAAGAATATATAAATAAATGCGAAGACAATAAGCATTTCATAAGATAGACAAACAACATGTCAGATAATACATGTTACAACAGATTTTTAGGAATATCTCAACAGAATTCACCCACTTGCACCAAAAATTGATAGGCTGATATATAATTGGGAAAGTCATTGATGTAAGTAATTACTGAAACCATCACTAATGTAGCTGATAAACCGATGGACAAAACCACTATACTGGGTTTAAGAGATACCAGAAAATTTGAACTAAACTAGCACGTGTAAAGAACAAGTCAAGTCAGGACATGAATGGCATATGAATTTAAAACTCCTCATCCTCTTTATATCCTCCATCAAGAGGATGAAAAATATCAGACTAAATTCGACAAAGGACGTCTAATCTAATTAAATGCAAAACAAACGAAGTAGGAGAGAAAATGTACAGACCAGATTTTTTCCATACTCGTATGCCAGTATTGAAGTTTCAGCTGTCTGGCCAGCAAGAAGGGCAATGGCCTTGCAGCTATTTGAGATCAATGAGGCAGTTTTATAGTATGTTTTCTGCATATAATATTCCATGCTGCAAAGAGAAATAGGGAAGTGATTTTGAGCTGAAGAGAACGGCCCAACTGGAAACAAGGTATCCTTAAAATAGAACTGCTCACAATTATTAAATAACTAATTTATAAATAACAAGTTCTTTTTCTCTGAAAGCTTTCAAATAACAGATTTAAATCAAATTCTATGACATGCAAATGCATCACGCCTTTCTGTGGCACACTAAACAACTCCAAGCAATGCCTATAAAGTATAAACCAAAAAATTGAGCATTGCACCTGCATCGCTGATCAGAACTAGTCGTCATTTGCATTGTCTCACCAGTAACAAGATGCTCAACAACCATAGCCAAGAGTGATACAACCTGTAAAAACAGCAAAATCAGGAAACACATTAGTTGATAAATAAATGACAGCTACAGTCAGCAAAAAATTAAGCAGAGAGCTACAGCTAATTATTGACCAAATATCAAGTGTTAGAGACAGATTGAGCAACAAACTTCAACACTCAGCAACAATAGTAATAATTGTTTATACCTTATATATATCCATATGGATTTGGATGACCATTTATATTCTCTCTTTGTTCAACTAATGCACACGCAGCAATGAAATGATAGAATAAAAGACATGGATCGACTATAAATTAAGGAAAGGAAATGCCAAGGAACAAAGTGTACCTCGGTGTTTTTTAAAGAAGCAAGTGCCACACAAGCTCTAGAAAGCAAGAAATCTCCAGCCAGTACAGCTAACTGCAATATCATAGAGACCACCACTAAGATATATGCAATTAAAAGAGCAACTAAAGTCAAATAAGCTCTGCAAGTCGGTAGTTCTCATTTATTCATCTTGTATCCAGTCTCTGTAATCATTTTTCCTTTCCACGAGTATATTTGTACTTGTATTTTCAGAAGACTAGTGTCTCTTGAAAAAATAAATCAAAATGTATAGATCTTGTTGTTAGTCTATACGCCCATTATTTTAGTGGGTTCTTTTGCTGAATACTGGGTTCACTACCTAAGTTTTTAAAAAACCCATATCATAGACAGAGAAAACAAATAAAACAAATAGATGAAAGACCTGTTTTCTTCTGAAAAAATTAGTTTATAGGAATACCTATATCTACTAAATTTTAAGCAATGAGGAACCGACACTCAATATCTCAATTCTTTGTGACTACCCAGTCGAAAGCAGTGATTAGCATCTCAACATAAATTTTAATTACAAAACTTAATTCATGAAAGAGAGGGAAGTGAGAGCACACTAACAATCATTAAAAACTAAAATGAAAAATCAGTTATCAAAAAGATGCCAAAACAAAAAATAATTCAAAAACTTTTCATCATCTTAGCAAAAGTGAGAAGACAGTCATCAGGTGATACAACTGATTGCAATTATCAATTTCAAGTTTTTCTGCCAATTTTCTTCCTATCAAATATTTACGAGGTTTACTAATAAATTTTTCCAGAGGTGGAAAAGAGCAAAAGTTAACGAAATTCGTAGGTACCTTGTTACCCATTACAAAATTCAATGAACCAATCCCACGCCTTGTGTCAGCATCATCCAACACGTCATCATGGAGGAGGCTGGCAACCTAAAAAATTTAATATGAAGTTGTAAGACAGATGAGATAATGTTGATCAAAGCTACAAACAAAGCAATTAAACAAAACCATGCATTCAAAACTCCTATATTTGAGACACGACATAATTTATGACAAGAATTCACATATCAAACAACTAAAATGAAGACAACTTCAAATATACTACCATTTGAAAGAAAGAGAGATTTTTATCATGGAAAAAGCTCAGATTATTCAAATCAAAATAAAGGATCTTACAGATACTCATCTTTTCATTTTGTAATGCTATTCTCATCCAGAGAAGGAGTCAAACAGAAATCTTAAATATGTTCAGGCTTGAAAGGAAGCGAAAGAACATGACAATAATATCAGAATATAATGTTCCAACTGAAGAACTCAAAGAAAACTAGCCACTCTTTCCAATACAAAACCAAGTCCTCCATACTGCCATCATCTGCTTCTATTAAATCCACAGACAGAAAAGATCCACACTTCGTGAGGTCAAGCAGCAGATGATGAAACCTGGGTAAATAGTAGGTTATCTTAAAATAAACCAAAACTAAAGAATATAATAGTCTCTCTCACTGGTCCAACTAAACTGCATGTCTAGTCTAACCAAAGTTGATCGAGAAAGTTTGAAAATGTTGAACGCGTGACTATTATCTGCTTTGGGCCCTAGGGATACATAGGAATGCAAAAACCAAAGTTATTGGCTTCAAGGAGAAAAAAATCACTGACATGGATCATCTCTGTGATCTCAGCAATACATCGCTGTCTTGAACGCAATTCCAAGGACAAAGGATTGCCAGCAGCATCAGAAGCTGGTCTCGGCATTGGAATATTTAAAGCTGTGGCCATCAGCAACAGAACCTGCATTGTGTACTATTCAGGTAAATAATACTAAAAAACAGACCAAAACCACTTCTGTTAGAATGCATTTCATTCAAATTAAACCGCACATGATCAAGAGAATAGTAACACAACACGATTGCAAAATTCACGTTCTTTTTACATCTATGTAATACAGTACAAATAAATAGATAATTACAGGTATAGAATAAGTAACATTTCATAATGCAAACGTAGAAATAGAATACAAAGTATGTAGAGTTAATATAAAGACCATATGAAGTACAAAAAGATGGCAAATTTTATCATATGTGGCAATTTTCAATTTAAGCCATTACATTTAGTCAGTATGGATATTAAAGAAGTGAAAAATATAATGAGCTCTCAGCACTTAATAGGTGTATAGCTAAGGTAAATTGGTACAAGATGCTAAATTGATTCATTTGGTTAAAAAGATTGATGCCAGAAAGTATGATGGAACCAGTCTTTTCTTTTCTTTTTCCATAGCACTTGCAACCTGCCATCAATATTTTAAAATGGCAATCTCAACAAATTTTAAGGGGCGGCCGAGCACTGAACTCATAATATGATTAATCATATCACAGAGAGTACGATTTTCATTATGTTTTATCAATCCAACCAAAAACACACATTCACACAAGGGTTGGTTAAGAACTAAACTGGCACACGCTATCGAGGAATGCCTTTTCAACCCATGTTTTTCGTTAAATTGAATCCATTTGGCATCCTTTTCACTGTCAGATTAGTTTTTACAGCATGCAACATTTTTTCACCATATTCAACATTGCTCTAATGAGTCATGAATACGATTTTCTCATTAGAAAATATCGACCATGACTTGAGTGCTATCGCTGTCATAAAAAGGAATGGAATCAAATTGCAGGTGAGGAACTTACTGTGGGTCGAAATCTTTTTCCTTCGACTCCCATTTTAAAAAAGTATTCTGCAGCAGAGGCAAGCTTGGGGACCTAGAAGATTAAAGGAATGCAACCTCTCCATCATCATGATCGATCTGTTAGCTGACAAAATATAGAATAGATGTCAATACCTTTGTAATTACCATGGACCTCAAGCTATTTGCCAGAATGGACAGTTCATCAGCAACGAGAGAAAATGGATCTAATTGCTCCTGAGATATAAATTAAGAATAAAGTATTATTACTTTCTTCATAAACGCCACCAATGGAGCAAATATAACCAGAAAAGAAACCAAATATGAGGAGACAACTTCATTAGAATTTATGTTACGTGCACAATTAAAAGAGCTCATCAACAAGTAGTAAGAAGATGATTATTTCGCTAACCTTAACAACATAGGTTCCCTGATGTTGAGAATGTTTCCCAATAGTACTTATGGCACTTGAAACCCAAGAATAAATAACTCTGCAACCCAAAACCTACTAATCACCAGCAACAATAGAAGGCATAGTACAAAATATTTAGAAATTTTTTTAATGCCAAACAACAGTAACTAAGTGACACAATCAAGATGATCAACAGTGACAACAAAAGCTCCTACAAAGTAATGAAACATTGTGAAATTTAAACACTAAATAATAATGGTATTATCAACAAGACAACCGGGTAAAACTACTGAGGTAAAAGATATCAACAACAAGAGTGAAAATGCTACAGCCCGCACTACAACGAACCATGTCCTGAGGCTCAAGCACCTTGTCAGACACCAGTCATATCAAGAGTGCAGTGTATGTGGATCCAATATAAGTGTAAAATGGAGCTTCCTAGAAAACCAACATTTGTTGCAATCATGACTGTTACCCGGGTGGGTGGGTGGGTCTTCTCCAGAAACAAATAGCACTGGCTAAGACAACAATAAGCATACCTTCATTATATATACTGTCCACATATAGTATGACATAGATATGACTTTCTCTACAAACTTTAAATTTCTAATAGTATTCTTCAATACTTTATAGTCTACTCCATCTATACACATATATAACTAAAGGAAACCGTTATATTTTCTAAATAATGATTGGATGGTTATCAAGCTTCTATCCAACGATTGATCATCCTAAATTAGGAAAATGAGAGTACATGAAGTAAAAATCGAGGTGCAATGAATGACTTAAAAGTATTCCAGTCATCAATCTCGTCAAATTTAGATACTCATTACCTCCATAATGCATACTACATACAATAAATGGCTTCTATCTTTTGTTTTTAAATATCTCGACAAAAGGTTCAGCTAAAATCACCAGACAGTAGTACCTTGTTAGAAAAGCAACTCGTCAGTTAGCATAAAGCACCATTCTCTGGGTACTTGGATAGTCAGTGCCCAGAAATCCAGCAGAAAATTCAAAAAAGCCAACTGACGTCCACCACTTGTTCGACGGAATTTCCACAAGAAAATTCTCGCATCATTAAGTCGGCCACAATCAAAAAGTACAAAAAAGTAATTTCACGGTCATTTTAATTTATTTGCTCCAAATACATATCCAGGTAGAAAAGATCAATCTCAACACATAACACTCCATTGCATCTATATTCAAAGATTTAACTTGCAACAGCAAAAGCAACTTCCTTCATTCTCCGTGACAAGATCATTACAAACTGTGATATCAAATTACTAAACTCAACAAGAGCGAGTATATTTATTTACCTCTTGGGAATAATGATCAGGAAAGCGAAACTGGGAGCAGGGCTGAGGTAAATGACGCTGGCCATCACCAAGTAATGAAGAGTATACCCATCGATATCTGTTGCAACCCGTCCTCGTAACCCGGGTCAGCCCCCTTACAAATAACATCTCCAACGGGGAAAAGGTGGTTCAATTTATTGGATGGAAGGTCGACAATGAAAAGGCAAAAACGAAGAAATATTACTTGTCAATGGCGCCGATGAAGAATATATTAGTAAAAACAGATATTCAACTGGGACTCAGCTCCGCGGCCACCGTCAACAGCTTATTTGCTAACATCTTTCGGAGAATATGCAACAGGCTGCCATGTGATTCGGTTTCCTTCCAAGTCCCAAATCCCAATGATGGGATCGGCTGCCTTACAATTGGGCCACAAGTGGGCTTATTCTCTTTAATGGGCAATTAATTTTAACTTTAGTCCAACAGTGGGGATCAAAAGACCCAAATTAATTTGGGCTTTTGGCACCCACATGTTTATCCTGGGTGCACTTGGAGGGGTTTGGCAAACTTTTGTAAACCAACCAGCATGTGAGTAGCGGTGCGTTTTTTAAAAGAAATAAATTACAATGAATTATTTAATGCCATAAAATGAATGTAAATCAATGTGCAATAATCACAATATTTTATATAGGAAAATTAAAAAGGCTATATAAAGATCCCGTTTGATACTAAGAATTAAGCCCCTTAAATTAAATAATAAAAGAAGAATGCTGAGAAAACTGAAAAAGGGTGTTCATGTCCTTTGCTTATCAGGGTATCAAAAGTAGAGTCAAACTCGAATTGGCTCGTGTATATATTGAGTTACTCGAGCTCACTAGTCTGAATTCTTGCTTTTAAATATTGAGCTCGAGTTTGGATATATATATGTACAAAAATATTCTTTATTTTTTATTCTTCTAAATAAAATATACATACATTAATAAGCTTCTCGAGTATAAATAATTCAAACTTGACTCGAAAAAATATTCGAGCTAATCGAACACGACTTGTGCTCCAATCAAGTTTTGACCGAATTGTTCACGAGCTACTCACAACTAGCTTGACTCACTTGCACATCTACGGGTGCCTCGCCGATAGCCTTCGACGTCAATGGCATTGTGCGTATGATTAAATGACATTAATTCTCGATCTATCCAATCATTCGTCCCTAATCCTACCATTTCAACTAACATGCGTTCTAATAATGTCACGAGGATGGGACCAGCTTTTATGGTTCCCAAGTTTCTATTTAAAATTAAAATGAATCGCATCTCCTTTTATTTAAGCCCGGAAATTTAATATGGGAGTGTATCGTCGAAAAATATTCAAATTTATAAGCAATTTTTCTCAACACAAATTTCACATTCTCAGAGTATATACAGTTGTACTTGCCAGAAACTCGGAAGAAACTTAGAGACCACTGCTGAAAGTGCCACTTTCCAGGCTTCCTCCCTTTCACCTCTCCGGCCTACTCAGTTGACCTCGAACCCTCGAATTCTTTTCTGTTTAGCAGAATACAACAAAATAGATTTTTCATCAAGCAGAATTTATTTTTAGAAGATTTTGATCAAGGCGCACAAGCTCAGAGTAGAATAGAAAATATAATCGTAGGATGTAGTTTTCAAGAAATAGAAAATGGAATACTCGCGCGTTTGTGAAGGAATATTTTAGAAGAAATAGATAGATACAATTTAAATGCCACGATATAAATGTAAATTAAAATCAGCTTCTCGAAAGCTTGAACACAGAACTTCACACAATTCAAAAACGGATTTGCCATTTATAAGTTGACTTCAAATTCCATGAAAGCTGGATTCGAGTTAGGGAATGTCTTCAAAATTCTGAGACTCCTTGGTAGCTCAACTTCAATTTATCCAGATGCCTGGAATTGTGATCATCTGAAGGCTGAAAGAAGGAAAATAACATAATTACAATCACGGCTTGACGTGAATGATGTGAATCACAAATGATGCTGTGATTCACTTGTACCTCTACCGATAGCCAACCGACTAGAGCAATGATGTGAATCACAAATGATGCTAAATTAGCAGTAACCTTATTCTCCAAAGCTCGACGACAAGTCCAAACCAAATTACAAGCCACGACCTAAATTTTGTTAGCAATTTCCACAGCTAGGTTTAATATACAACTTTAAATACAAGCAATTCAAGTAAAGACAGGCAAGTCAGGTGATGTCGATTATGAGTTGAATAAATAGGTCAGATAGAATATCGAATAACTTTTAAGGGAAAATCTTCTATGAATCCAAGCTTCCGGCGATAGGGGAAGTCTGCAGCAAGCTATGCGCACAAGGCCAATTGTGACTTAACCTAAGAAAGCCATTTCTTAACTAAAATCTGAAACAAAGATCAGTTGACCAATATAATTATGGCTTCATAGTTCACAATCTTAAATTATTCGTCTCTCTCGATGTTATGATCATTTTGGTCTCCAAATTTAGACTCAAGTGTTTCATATTGGACCTAAAAAACAATTGAATTTCATGATTCATAAACCCACAGGCCTAGAAGGTAGAATAGAGTAAAGATAAGGCATAGATTATCCACCAGAATAATGAAAGATTGACACAGTGATAGGGCAGTGCAACTCCAGTATCCACACAATCTAGCATCAACGTCAAAATTGTGAAATCAAATAATTCAACAACATCCAGACTCACATTTGATGGACGATCCAGCAAGGCAAGTGAGCCTGGACTTGGTATTGGCCTCAGCTACAGGAAGTGGCCTCCCTTCATTAATCATCCGCACATCCCATATTCGTATAACTCCATCTGATGATGCAGAGGCCACTATAACCGGATCATCCTCTCCAGAATCATCACCATTCTTTGATAACACAACAATGCCTTTCACACGAGCCGTGTGGGCATCATCGATGCTGTAAGCCACTTTCCCACTGCCTGCATCCCATGCCTTTATACCCCTATCTTCTCCACCCGTAAACAAAATCCCATTCTGGTAAAAATAAAGGAAAGCAAAACAAATTCAATCACCACTGAATAAAGGACAATTATCAAATGTACACCAAAAAATTACAATCATGATATGGAATTTGAACAAGGTAAATAAATTGCACAAACATAGCTACCTGAAACATCTATTAATTGTTGCAACCCATCCCTTCTCTTTCTTTCAGTAAATTAAGTAATTTCCATAGTTTTTAATATCGTATTAATTAATCATTATCATATTTATGCTATCATTTTTCATTTTCCTCGGCTAAACCACACACAAGGTAAAAGTGAGAGACAGACATACGGCGCCAGGGGCAGCACAGAGGACTTTCTTTCCATTATCCAACTCAGAAACTAACTTTGCATCCTCTGATTCGTGGACCGTGATTTTCTCATCGACCACCATGAAGAATTTGTCTCCAGTTCTATCAAATTGTACGATAGAGGACTCTTTGTTCAGCCTGCAGTAAAAGCTCCGCCTCCCTCGAACCAAATTGACCATGGCCAAGCAATCGTCATGGCCTACCGTCAACGCCAACTTCCCCGAGGGGTGGATGGAAAGAGAATTGACACCCTTCTTGTGAACTTTCACGGTTTTGAGGTGAATAAAGGGATCAGCGTCGTAGATTGAGACACAGCCGTCGGCATCTGCGGAGACGAGATTCCTGGGGAATGAGAGGGAAGGAGGGGTGTAGAACGAAAGGGAGGAAACCGCGGAGGAGTGGTGAAGGGAACCAATCTCGGAGGACGAGGAGAGGTCGTAGATTTTGATGGTATCATCGTTGCCGCCAGAGACAGCGGCGGAGCCCGAAACGGCGACGGACTTGATGGTGGAGAGATGAGAAGGGAAGGAGAAGAGCGGGGTCAGGGTGAAGGAGGAGGGGGATTTCTTCAGGCTGTAGCCCCATATGAAACGCTCGTATGATCCCGCCACCAAACTCATCCTTCAAACTTTTGCTTAAACCCTCCAAGTCTGCGGAAATATTGGGGGAAGGGTTTAGGAAGATCAGACATATTTTATTCAATCATACCATAAATAATAATATTTACAGCAAAACCTAACCTATATATCTTTAGTTTTACGAGTTATTAAATTCTTATGAAATTATCTCTCGATTCAATTAAAACGTTTTGAAATGATACAATGACGTCATTTGGGACGAATGGATCAATCACAATATTATCGCTTCGCTTTATTTTTACTCATGTTTTCAAATATATCCATGGAGTGTAATAGCACTAAAGAAACAACACACTCTTACACATTGCATTAGGATGAAATATATCTTTAATTATTCACTAAATAAAATTACACAAGATGAGGCGAAGCTAAATTAGCTAATCAAGTATATATAATTCCAGAAATGGCCGTACTAGAAAACCAGAGCAGATTTCACTGTTGATACGTGGGGAATTCAATTAGCAGCAGTTGGCAATGGTTGTATCAACATTTATTGCAGCCTGTGTTTGTGTTTGGAGGGGAGATACAACGTGACAAATAAAGCTCATATGGGAAGTGAAAAAAATATCAGTCACGCGAATAAATAGATAAATAAACAGATTGTAAATTCACACCAGGATTTTTCTACATATAGCATTGGCATCCACCCTCTGTGACAATGTTCTATTTATATGGATAAAATACAAATTGTTTTTAGGAGAGGTGTTAGTTAGGCCCGGTCTTGAAAACTGATTTAATGTTGAACAAACGTATTATAAATAATATACATATTTCAAAATTCATCAACTATACATAAATCATCATAAATAATATAATATTAAAAAATCAAACAATTGTACATAAATAACGCAAGAACTCACTCTTGTGAGACCGTCTCATAGGTAAATTCTGTGATACATATCGACCAAATTAATGAAAAATTAGTATTTTTTATGTTAAAAATATTATTTTGCACGATAGGTATGGATTAAGTCAACCCGTCTCACGAATATAGTTATATGAGACTATGTCACAGGAGATCTACTCCATAAACTATTATAAATAATATAAATATTTCAAAATTTATCAACCATATATAAACTAGCGATTTGTGACACACACAATGCTCGTGATCCAAAATAAAATTAAAATAAAATTTATCAATTTTTGAAGTTGAAACGATTGAATCAATTTTTTAATTGAAATATTAGTAGATAATAGATAAGACGAAAAAATATTTGTTTGTAAAAGATAGTATTGTAAATTCATGCTTAGTTTGATAGGATATAATATTTTAGAGAAACCCGAAATTATAAAATGGCTTAATTCTGTTAATACATTGGTTCCACGTATTATAATATAATAAAAAAAAACTCTTAAAAAAAGATGCTCCTAGACTAATATATTAATCCATTATGTCTAAACAATGGATTTTCGAATAGCTTAACTCATATTATAGTAAATATTAGTTGGTTTGAATATATTACTCAATTAAATACTCTGAATTTAAATTCAATCCACACGTTGCTCACATTTTTGTCCTCCTCAATCCTTATTTCGTCCACAGAATTTGAGATATTTTCGAAACATCTGGTGGAATTTTTTATTTATTTTTTGTAATTTTCATAAACACAAGATCATTTTTTGTACTACAATAATGAGACTCAGGTTTTTTCATAGGTTGGAACTTGTGTGACGACTTCTTTTTAAGAGGAGTGATTTATTTCACTTCATCCGATGGTTGGCAAAAATATGATCATTTGGTTTATATACCAATTCGAGCACCGACGAGAGTCAAAAAACGTAATGTGATATTATTTGCATCGGACTGCGACACATTAGGGGTCCACAAAATAATAAACGTAGATACACACAGATGCAGCAGTCGCTGAACTAAGATCATCAATGGCGTGCTGACCTCATCACACTGGCGGTGGGCTGAAGGGAGGGATGCTTAGCATCATCCCTCGTACGGATCACACGGAAATGCCGTCTTTTGAGGATACAATACATGTGTTGGGTTTCTCTGTCAAACAAATCCATGAATTTGAAATCTTTTTGCTTCAAATACATTAATCCAAATGCAACATAAGTAATTTTATGATGCACGCAACTCAGTTGACATACTTACAATTAAAGTGTAAAGCTGAAAATGAAACAAATCATAATAAAAAAGATCAAAATTTTCAAACATTTTTATTATTAGCTTAGAAAATTAGCTAATATTGTTGCGAATCTTTAGCTGGGTAACACATGAGCATAAGATCTTCAAAACTAAAATATTTACAAATAAGCGATGACCACAAAGTTAAGGGCTTGCACGATGACCACAAAGTTAAGGGCTTGCAGTTCTTACAAGCATGTAAGCATAGGCCTGAGTTCGAAATGTAACTAGATGCCTGTCAACCAGAATGGACTTTCGACGGAAGTACATTTAGGGCTTGTAACCAACCAGTGACTGGTAGTGAAGTGGTAATAGAAAGGATGATAAACTCCACGGTCCACAGGTCCACTCCATGAAAAGAAACAGCATTTTCTGTGCATCCCTTGAAAAAAACTTGCCTGAAAAAATGATTCCCATCAAGAACAAGCTTTGAATGACCAGATGCAGCAGAGAATTCCTTTACAGCAAATAATGAAACGAAAAATGACCATATCATGGAGGCAGAAACAACCATTTCTTACGTAAAACAAAACAAACAACCGTCATTTGCATGAAAGAAAGTTCAATAGAACAATAAGAGGTAACAAATAAAGAAGAAATAAACATAAAAGGCAGATCAAACCATAAAAAGCCACGTAACATTCAGCAGGCTTTGAGATTTATATGAAGACTTTAACTCAGAAGTTATTTATATTTATCTGTCTTGCAATGTTAACGGTTACAAAGTTCAGATTCACATTATGGAAGCTGAATAGATCTTATATACCCAATCCTGCTCTTACATGATAAAGGTTGGCACTTTACTCCAGTCCCAACCCCAGAAAGAAAGAAATAAAGAAAGAGCAAAAAAAAAAACACCATGGGAGAATAGGCATTAGGCATACTGCATACACATGGACGAAGAGGTGCTTGAAGCCACTCAAGATGCAGTAAACCAGGATAACAAGAAATATCAATCCAAATCTCGTTGAAAATACAACTAATAACATTACTCAAATGCCTACAGACGGTGTGTGCCATTACAACCTGATAGCATTTAAACTAAACTTGTCATGATAAAATCAGGACACATATTTGAGGCACACCCAAAGCTAAACTTGTCATAATATTCGCATTTATCAATCAGTGAGTACTCCAATAACCATTGATTTCGTGTCATCACTCTCTATCTTCACAGTAAAAAGGAACTAAATTCACCATTCAAATGCGCAAGCATAATTGAGGTACACCAGAACCTCATGAAACACGTGACTGCATAAAACATACCCAATTTCGATGCCTCGAAAAAAAAGGAGAGAGAGAACAATGACAGAAAACATTATATTCTCCCATCCCCCA
Source organism: Primulina huaijiensis (assembly GCF_012295235.1). Classification (NCBI taxonomy): domain Eukaryota; kingdom Viridiplantae; phylum Streptophyta; class Magnoliopsida; order Lamiales; family Gesneriaceae; genus Primulina; species Primulina huaijiensis. The sequence continues at coordinate 21,146,575 of NC_133311.1, read as the reverse complement.
ATTTCACCGAGAATCCAAATTAGTTTCTTACAAAGCTTGTAATCAATAAGCCACTCGCGAAAGGATATGCAAAAAACAAATTACCTCAAGCGTCCCCATTCCTCCGCACCTTATTCACACCTCATCTCAAAAGGAGTTCATTTCTAGACAATAAGCCCTTCTCTTTAATAACATCTTTGCGGCAGTATCAAGTGGTTCCTCAAGCGCAGAGGACACCCAGTTCAATTCTAAACCCAAGATCTCCTTCTTCGGGTGCTCACTAGGCCTAATCGCCACCAAGGTTGCACCTTCCAACACCATCCCACAAGGCAATTCCAAACGAGGGGCATACCACAACCACATATTCAGAGCTGGAACGAGAGTCCTTTTAGATGCTGATGATGCCAACAAAGGCTTCATCCTCAGCTCTCGCAGCTGCTCTTTATTCATAGACAACACTCCTTGCCCATCAGCATCCGTTAAAAACAAGCTCTCCAATGTCTCATGCTCGGCAATTATAGGCTGAAGAAGATAATGTCTCGCTGAGGCTGCAACCAAAGAGCTTATCGTCCACACAACACGCAACTTTAAGCCCCCATTCGTGTAAAAAGATTCAGGAATGCTGCCACGATCGATCTCGCCAACTCTATTGTTGTTCCCAATGTCGGCTTCAGAAGCAACATGAGCACCTGCATAATTGTAAATCATACTATTGGCAGTTCGAATCATGTTTGAAGCTCCAAAAATGACGCAGCTATCAAGAGTGGACCCAAAATCTGCCTTCCACTTCAGCAGAACACCCTCACCAATCCCGAGCTCGCCACTCGGTAATTCAATTCTGAGGAGCTTAATTTCGTTAAAATTCCTCAAGACTTGACTAGGGGAATGGTGCGTGACGCTATTTTGTTCAGAATCACATTCGAAATCTTGGGACAGAGAAGTATTTCGAGAAGCGGAGGAGGGAACGATGAGCTGAGTAATAAGAGAGTGCAGGGGTTTGACGAGCCCAAAAAAGAATAGCCTGAAGAGAGAGACAATGGGATAGCTGGACTTGTCTAAAACCGAGACAGATGAGGAGGTGGCAGATGAAGATGAATCATCGTCCGAGATGACGCAATCGACGCGGACGATGACGTCATCCACCTGAGGGACAAGAGCGCGAAAACGCCTGGAAACAACGCAGCATCGGCCCAATGCTTTGACGTCGCCGATCCTGTTAAAGATAAGGAGGAGAATGGAGTCCGGAAGCCGGTCGAAGTGATCAATCTGTTCGGGGTAGAGTCTGCTGCCCAGTTCTAATCTCATCGAGCACATTTCGTGTAGCTTCAGTGAATAGTAATGAGTGGATAATTGTGGGGAAGATCAAGAAACACGGGATCGACACATGAATTAAGAGATGGGAAGATAAAGAAAGAAAGAATCTAGTTCCGGCCGCCGTTCACATAAGTAGAATTGGGGCGTGGTGCAGATTACTTGACAATCCACGGCTTAATTTATACACGGTCCCCAGGAATGCAAGACAAGATTTTATTCCCACATTTAAGTATTTTAGCCACAAAATTTCCTCAAATATTAATTTAAAATAAATAACCTGCTCACTAAATTTTTATAATAAAAACAAAAAGAGCTCACCAACATAATTTCTCACGGCACTCTGAAAGAATAATTTCGTTCTCAAGTGATTACGTACGTTGTACTCATACGTTACGGCATGGATGTGTTGTTCGTTTATGGTGATGTCCTGGATATACACCGGGCCACCAAAATCCAGACCAACCAAGATATCACAATGAGCAGAGCTCTATGAGTCAGCAGGACGAAATCTGAGGGGGCTTGCTTGACTGTTTCCCTAAGTTTTTGGGAAGCCTGAAGTCCGAGTTAGAGCAAAGAAAACAGGATGCCCATTGATTGTATTATTCGGGGACCAAGCTAACATAGTCAGCAAAATAATTGGAAGATGATATCATTAGATTAATTATCGCAGAAAAATACGGGATTTAATAATGATAATACGGTTTGGATGACTCTCATCAAGCAATTATGACATATGAAACTGTGCTCATGCTATGCAACATGTGGATTGGGGTAATCCAAGTACAGAATTCACCGACATCGAATCAACTATAGGATATCAGATCTTGAACTCCGAGGTCATCGTTATATTTTTTCTTATAAATATTATGTGTTCTCGTTCAAAAAACAATTTGATTATAGTTATATTTCTTACAAATTGAGCGCATTTATATTCTCAAGAGTTTTTTTCTGTTTTGTGAGTCCATTATTAACTTGAGTATTGGATTGACCGCGATGGAAAACTCTTTCAGAACCTATTCACGAGATCTATTTTTTATTTGTGCGCAGGAGCTCGGTTACCTACGGTAGATCTTAAGTATTGACCTACGAAAAAGGAGAAACTCTAAGCTCGAAATTGGTCACCCTTTCTACCCTCAATTTCCCGAGCCACATCAGTTTATTTGTAAATCGTGACTTTAAAGCTTTGCATGGAATTAATGGGTTTGGTGAATATTCAACCTGAGATGTGTACAATCATCCAATTTACACGAAGTCGTGATCAACTCGTCTTACACAAAGTGGGACGAGGAAATAAATGGCCTTTGCGTTGAGCTAACGTGGGTTCCATGCATTCAAGAAATGGGTCTCAAACCCGTTCATAAAATTGACCCATACATATATCGAATTGCTCTCCTCCATGACCATGCATGCTTGCTTTTATTTGTATGAGATTAAAGGGACACCTCGTTTTTTTTGTCTTTTTAATAATGCTTTTAATAAAGCATTGACAATAATCAACATACACAATACTTGAACGAAAGGGTTTGATTCGATAATATTATTGATTTCAAATGAGGTTCATCTTAGATATATTTAAAATATATCATAGTAACTATTAAACACGCTTGGTTTTTGTTATAATTGTCTCAAATTGATATATTAAACTAATAAAAAGTGAATTATAACACGAAAAAGTTTATACCATCCAATAGTAAAACCTTTTGGATGAAACGTTGGGCTTATAAAATCAAAAAATTACATCACCTAACAGACATTTCCGGATAAATCATGTCTTGGGTTTATGCCGAAATATAACGCATAAATGAACTAGCGGTTTAAAAACGTATATGATTCTGATCCATATGGGAATTGAAAGTCGAAGTGAATCCAAGTCAACCATTTAGCCTGAAAGATGTGTGGTCCATTTAGTCATTTGCCCGTGATATTTGGGTTACAAAAGCCTTGTAATTTATGGACCCTATTGGGCTACACATCCATCTTACTAATTATTTAATTTTAGCCCATCAATTTCTGGTCCAAAGTTGTGAACGGTTGAATTAGATATTTTTCACTAAATATATAATAATTCCCTCGATTTTATACCCAATACAAAAAATATAATAAGAATATGTCTTCTGTGTCACGTTATCAATTATCTATATCTATAAGACGAGATGATCTGATCTAGATTTAAAATAATGTATTGAGCTGAACAGAAGATTTATATCATAAAATTGAATATTTATAAATTGTTGGTATTTATTGTTCCCAAGGGAAGCAGTGGTTTGTTGGTGCAACTCGGATTCATATGTAGCTATCTATCTATCTATCTATCTATCTATCTGGTCGTCCGTGATATCGATCTTTGAATCAACTCCAACCTGGCCGCCATCTCATGTGGGTAGTACAGTATGACGTAGCTGCGAAATAAATAAAAATATAATAGAGAAAGGTTATTTGACATATTCTAAAAATTAAAATAAATTACTATTATGACTTTCCATGCAATAATAATACTTCATAAAATTTAGAAACATTTAATTATTTAACTTAAAATTTTAATTAATAATCAAAATTGAGGGGACAAATTTATCTTAAAAAAAGAGGTGATTTTGCTTTAAATCCAAAAATCAAACTTAATTTTGCAGAAAAAATTTATTTGTACTCATTGATTTTAAAAAAAAAGTTTCCTTAGTTTCCGGATCCACATGTTTTCCACGGATGAAAATTTATTCAAAAAATTGAAAATATGATGTTGATATATAATATTTGAGCATCAACTATTTTATATCTGGTACAAAAGATAATATTTTGAGCATAAAATAGTAACAAATTTACTAATATCAATAATTTTTACACATGTTTGAGCATTAAAAAATAGGTATTAGTTTCATATCTGAAACAATTGGTATTCGAATATCATATATTAATAAAATATTTTTATTGTTTTGTGCTGATTTTCATCCGAAAAGACAAATACGTTATTAATATCAATACTTGTTATATATATTTGAATACTAATCAATCATATATTAATACCAGATTTGAAACATCTTATCCTCAAATATCATTTATTAATATCATATTTTTATTATTATGTTTCAATTTTATCCGAAAAAAGAGGTGAACATTTTTTTATGGATTAAGAATAAAAAAATAATTATTCTGACAAAAGTTGAATATAAATGTAAGAATTTAATGCAAATTTATTCCTAAAATGAGATCACAGAAAGAGTAGGATTAAATATTTATTTGTAGACAGCCAAATTGGAATTTTACACATCAGCCTGTCCTTATTATTTATATATATATGCGCGCTGTGTTTGCGTAGCAAATTCTAGTTCTCTCTGTCAGCAGTCGATCGGCATTGTGAGGTTTGCACCGAAATTTTCTCTCTTCAACATCGTTTATGTGTATTCGATTTCTCCATTCTTTTGAGTTACTTTGATAATAGTTTTCCGTATCCGTACTTCTGAACTTTAGTTGTAGTCTAATTTCTTCGCAGTTTATTTGGTTGTTTCCTGAGAATGCTGGAATTTACAGCTCTATTGATCAGCGTCTGCTTGGTTTTTTCTTTTTTTTTTCCTCATGTTTATTAGGTGAGCGATAATCTGCGATGAATTTTGATCTGTAATTGTTATTTTGTATTGTAATGATATGGTAATGGCATTAAATAGGTCGACTCGACATCAATCAATTTTACGCCGATTAGGCGGGTTTGCTGCAGTAATTTATTGATTTTTTGAAGATACGGATATTGGCTGGAACAAGTTGTAGTGTGTAGGGTAGGTCTACGCCAGTGAATCATTGAAGGAATTCAAAGTTGTCACAAGCAATATATAAGAGCAGTGTGTGTGTATAAGAGCTTATTTTTCTACGAAAGCTTATCATTCATTAAGGTATAAATAGAACAGGTACCGACACTCTATGCTTTTACTTAAGAAAAAGATGTGTCGGTTATCACATCGTATGAGCATGTCGGCGAGTCCATTAATGTTTGTGCTTTTTTTTCTAATGACGGTTTAGGAAGGATTTTGTGAATTTCGTTGATGGTGAACTGTTATTTTAATGGTTTAGGCACTTAATTTTATGTCCATTACTGAAAGAATATATGGTGTGTGGCATAATAATTCATCATTGCGTGGTAAGATTCTGTAAATTCCTCTCACACATAAGAATTCAGGTGGTAAGGGGCTTATAAACTCAGACAATTCGTCATGATATATCGAGTTAGTGTCACAGGACTTTTAGATTCAATTTGCATATATTATAGGATCTCAACAGGTGCTTCAGCACTCTTTTTTGTAGATAAGTAACAACTGTAATTTTGTTCATGGAAGATGGTAAACTGATAATATCTTCTCACCCACAACTATATTCATGTGAAAAATATATAAAATGCATTGTTTTTCTACCTGTACAACAATTTAATGAGCAAGAACGGAACTTTAACTGCGGTTCTACAAGTACCTGGTCCTTAGGATGAGTATTTCCTTATTCCAAAATGTCTATTTCCTTATTCCAAAATGTCTCCTGATTTTTCTCTATGATTATTCACTGGTTTTGAATTATATCCAGATCTTCTTGTTGCGTTGTAGGGGAGACATCCGAGCAAATGGAGATTACAAATGTTATGGAGTACGAAGCCCTTGCCAGGGAGAAATTACCAAAAATGGTTTATGACTATTATGCCTCTGGTGCCGAGGACCAGTGGACTCTCAAAGAAAACCGAAATGCTTTTTCTAAGATTACGTAAAGTGCCTCAGTAGTTCCTTTGAATGCTTGCTGTATGCATTATCTTTTTTCTAGAGATTCATTAATTTTCCAAGAACAAGGAATAAAGCAAATATCATTTATCTGGATTGGCTTTGTTGCCAAAAACTAAAAAAAGCTCTATTTGCTGTATAGGTTCCGTCCCCGTATATTAGTGGATGTTAGCAAGATTGATACAGATACATCTGTCTTGGGCTTCAAAATCTCAAGTCCCATAATGATTGCTCCTACGGCTATGCAGAAAATGGCACATCCAGAAGGTATTAAGTATAAACAGCTTGGTAGCCAGATTTTCAATTATCTTGAGTTAACAATCATGTATGAGAAACATTTTTAAACACACGATTGTATGATATGTTATTGTAAATTTGTTGTTAATATGTAGAAAGTAAAATTTGTGCACGCAACTTCTTAGGTAGTGTTTGCAAATGCTTAAAAAAAAGTGATTATGAACTTTTTTTTAACAAATTTGCAAAATTTTGTAAAGGAAACGTCCATATCACTTTTTTTAAAACATTTGCAAACACTACCTTAATAATGTACTTTATCTATAGCATTTCTGAAGCTGATTGATGCAAAACTCAAATTTATAATTTTCAACAAAGTATATGATCATGTTTCAAAGATTTTTCTAGGACCCTTAAATCTAAAAGCATATTTTGGCATATATTTCATCCTTTATATGCATTCCCAAGTGCTTGAAATAGTTTTTAAATGGCTGCTTGATGCAGGAGAGCTCGCAACAGCAAGAGCGGCATCGTCGGCGGGCACCATCATGGTTCGGATTTTCATCACCTCTATTTTCTTTCTCAATGTTAAAGTTTCATCTTAGTCTTTGCCTGCAACACTGATTGAAACGTTCTATTGCCTTGCTACTGATCGATGATTGATGTGCTATATAGACGTTATCCTCATGGGCCACCTCCAGCATTGAAGAGGTTGCATCCACAGTACCTGGAATTCGATTTTTTCAGCTTTATGTAAGTCCAAAAACCATCATCCACTTCTACTTGTCGGCCATTCTGCTGATTCTCTGCTTGTTATTTTCCATGATAATATAGTATTCTCCCTCGTATCTAATTACTACCTCACAGAATGAGCAATTGGAATCCATTAATAATAGCCATGTTATATAGCACAGATCCTCATTTAAAATCGTAGCCTCAGAGATGAGAGATTTTTCTCTTTAAATTTAGGTTACCAAAGACAGAAGCATTGTAACTCATCTCGTGAAAAGGGCTGAAAATGCTGGTTACAAGGCAATTGTCCTGACTGTGGACACTCCAAGACTTGGGCGCAGGGAAGCTGATATTAAGAACAGGTCACCTCTTTACTGAATATTCTCCTCTCTTGAAGAGATTCAAATTCTAATGTTAGGTTTGTTAATTGATCTTCCAGTTAGTTTGACTGAGAAATTTTATTTAACATGTATGTGTATGTGTTTCCTCTTGCGCTAGTTTTGTCTGTTCATTGATATTTTATTTTTGTGTAAGCAGATTCGCTTTGCCACATAACTTGACACTGAAGAATTACGAAAAATTGAATCTTGCCACGATAGATAAGGTAAATATGCTAAAATACCTCTCATTGAATAAATTTAGTCCAGTGATCTTGTATTTTAATCCCACCATCCTACCAACTATTTGTGGCTGTTTTAGACCAATGACTCTGGACTTGCTTCATTTGTCGCCAACCAAATCGACCGATCTCTTAGCTGGAAGGTAGGAACATCATTTTCACCTGATGAATCTGGCGAAATTGCAGGAATATCAGTTTTATGTTTTCTTCTTGATAAAACCTGACAGGATGTGAAGTGGCTCCTGACAATCACTAACTTGCCGATCCTGGTGAAGGGTGTGTTAACCGCCGAAGATGGTATGCCCTTTACTTTGGTAAATTTAATTTTTTTCAATCTTTCTTTATGTTATATTGGTGCCCCTCGTTGATGTCTTATTTGAATGTATTTCAGCCTCCCTAGCTATACAAGCTGGAGCAGCTGGAATCATCGTATCCAATCACGGAGCTCGACAACTTGATTATGTTCCTGCAACCATAATGGCCTTGGAAGAGGTTATATTTACTTGTTTCGGTTATTGCAATTCCCTATTAAGTTTGTTCCTCTTGGACAGTAACTCAAGGGAGGGGGAGACCAGCAACCATGGTCGCCTCCATTTCTCTTGACCTTTTTAATACATGCATGATTTTTGTAGACAATATAGAACACTCCTTAAATTATGAATTTTGGCTATGTAAACTGTTGTTAATCGAACACACGATATTTATTCTCTCATTTTTGCGAGTTGAATACTTTTGCCCAAGGTGGAATTACATCTGTGTCTGTTAGTTTGTTGATAGTGTTTAGCAAGTAATATAATGATTCCAAACTTGAGAAAATGTTTCTGGTTTACACAGCCTTCTCCAGTATACTTTATAGCCAATCCAGGTTCAAACATTTTAGTTTGGAAACTTGCAGGTTGCAAGAGCAGCACAGGGCAGAGTTCCCGTTTTTCTTGATGGTGGGATTAGGCGAGGAACAGATGTCTTTAAAGCATTAGCCCTTGGAGCATCTGGTGTATTCGTAAGTATTGAAGACACGGCTTCTACATATGACACCGTCAAACTTAGCGTTTAATTCACAAGTTCTCCTTCACTTATACTTCCTACTTCTGATCATTAGAACTTAAAACTTCGTGTTGTACATACTACATATACATGACTAGAATAAATTTACCTGGAATCCGCATTAAATTCAATATTACTTAAAGTTAACAATCATTGTCGTTGAGTCTTACAATAAGCTAACGAACTTTTTTTTTTTCCCGTTGGCAATGGATACTACAGATTGGAAGGCCAGTTGTTTTCTCATTAGCAGTTGATGGGGAGGCAGGTGTACGAAAAGTTCTTCAGATGCTGCGCGATGAGTTCGAGCTTACCATGGCATTAAGTGGTTGTCGCTCGATCAAGGAGATCACCCGTTCTCATATTCAGGTGCCGGGTGACACACCTCGTGTTACCCCTAGATTGTGAAGTCTGAGTTTGTGGTGGAAGTACGTACCAGTCATTATTAAAAATACCAGTTTGCTGATCAATAATGCCATCTTTGTTATAAATCATTTATTCGTCATTTAATGGTTCGTGGTATTCAATTGCGGTTTGGACCGGCTTTGAGTTTTTGTTTTCCAAATGAAATATTTTGTGATTGTTTAATAAATAATTTAAATTATCTAATCTAGCCATTATATATATATATATATATATGGGCTGTATCAAGAATTTGAAATATGGGCTATATCAAGCATTTGAAATATTTCTCGCTAGGATTAATGCAATAGGCTTGTAACCAAGAAATGATCAAAAAGCCCAAGATCCCACATATTCATCGATCAAAGTTCATTATCCAACAAAAAGTAACGCAACCATCATATAATATTTTTCATAGTTTTTTTTTAAAAATAAATAAATTATACACCAATTTTTATTTTTATTTTTCATTCGACTAGAGATTATTAATGTTGCCGACTTCGGAATTGGTCCTCCACGTGAAGGAGCTACATGTAGGGAGAGCGGCATGCATACAAAATTTGATGGAGACAATGCCTCAAAGTTCAAACTTCCACATTCATATATGCTTTTACGTTTTGGTTTGTGAAATATAATATATTTGTGTTATTTGTAGTAATACATGCTAACATGGGTATGTCATCAACTTCCAAAATCCAAGAATATAATTTAATTATTATGTATATACACCTCATTAAAGAATTTAACGTGGTTTTAATTTGTCCCTATAATAAGTAGTTTTTAAATAAAAAGAAATGTCACTTTCATGTGCATATATTATTAATGTTTCTTACTTATAACATGGCTGTTAAGGACTATTTATTTTCTCCATGTAGAATACAGAATCATAATCTAGTTAACTAAGTCTTTAAAATGTACAATCATTTTACGAATGAATTAAATAAACACGAAATAAGAAGTTTGTTCGTAAATTTTGTTTTTTCAACGTGTTTCATAATATGTGCGAAAAAACAAATATATTTGTATATTTTGGCCAAGTAAATAATAATTAGGTACTTTCAGACCGCAAAATATTTTAGGGTTTCTTCGTATCTATGGTTTGTAGAAATGCTGGACGTACAAGCTACAAACTGAACATGAACAAGCTAGGAAGCCAACATGTTTGCAACAAATTGAACATGTTCAATGGACTCGTGTCATTTACTCGACAAAGCAACACGATAAAAAAGAATTTAATACTACAATAATTATGTTCTTCAACCTACCCACCAATCACACACACACACACACACACACACACGTGTGTGTGTATATNTAAGAACAGCTGCACATATGGTCTGCGGAGAACAGTCGAAACCTGTGCTAATCTTTGTTAGAATATAGATTAGTATCACATCAACGATGTTTCATTTAATTTCAGACGACATCGTTAGTTACTTCAACAATCTTTTCAACAACCAACATGACATAAGAATTTTAGCGCGCGCCCACTTAAAAAATGGAGATTCTCGGAATTACTTCATTGAATAATTAAGATCCTCCATCATCAACACAACATCCAAATGTGAGAAACATTATAAATAATAAAAATAAATTAAAAAACATCACGAGATAGCTTTAAACAGGCAGTGGGAATTATATAATATTTGACCGACCGCGATCTAAGTTAACCTCAAAATTATTATTTTTTATGGGTTATTATTCTACAAAAAGTGCTCCCGATCGACGCGACATTTCTAGTTCTCTCTTCTTTGATATGGTTTAATTAAATATTTATAAACTTGAGGAAATGGTGACAGCCCACTTGTTTAAAATTAAAATTAAAATTTTATCCTCAAAAGATTGTACAAACCACTTGTATATTGTCGAAGAATCAAGAAACATGGAATTCCCCGATCCGGCTCCATTTTATTTTCGACATTCAAATGATTCATAGCATTCAAGAAATCATTCTTTGTAATTGAGAAATAACAAATAAATTATCCTGCAGTTTTACATTAATTCAGTCCATGAAATCATTTTAGATAAAGATGCATGTGAGTTGTATGTGTTATTATTATTATTAATTTGATCAAATAATATTCAACCATTAACACGAAATTATTTTCAATTTAGAAGAATTATTCGATTTAAAAAGAAGTTTTATTTAGATTTTTTTATGTAAAATATGGAGTGACTTGAGGAGATTTTTAGTAAGATAAGAAATATAATTATGAAATTAAATGTTTTGGTGTCCTCTCACACTTAATAATATAGTATGGATAACAAAGTTATTTTCATACACAAATTTGAGAAATGTATTGCATGCAGTTGCAAAAAATAAAAAGGAGGATGTGGCTGTTAGTCCGATAAATTGATATGTTTTAAGTTTTAATTTCGCAACTTATTAAAATAAAGTTTTGTTTTCATATGTTAACTTGGATTTGTTTTAGTTTTGATAATTTTTTCCTGAAACCACTAAATTCATAAAATATGTGATACATGTGACGAAGTATTACACATATTAAAATTCATAAATATTAATATTAGCATACGTGTGTGATATTTTTGAAAAGTAAAATGTCGTCATGTTACACATAGTAATGTCTAAAAAAAATCACTTTTCAAGCAGTACTCGAGACTGATTCTCACAGTTAATAATTGAAGTACTAGATTTAAAACTTTAATATTGTAATTTTTTTTCCATATTTAATAGGTAAATCTAGACATACAATTAAGTTTGATCCTTTTTACTGCCCTAAACTTATGATAATTCTCGTTCTATATTATTATATTTATTTATTAGTGGAGATATACAGATATAGATCTTTTCGACACAATAAAATAATACACAACACATGCAATTAATATCCTTTGTATAAAATAATAAATATTGTCCCATTTAATTTTTTGGACTCTAGTTTGTTTTCCAAAACCCATTGATATTTTGGTCCACGTGAATTTCACATGCATATGTTTCTTGCCTGCGTAAAACTCGAAATTTTGAACTTCTGTGCCAAATCCTCGTATGTCGTTTTGCAACATAAATTTAACACAAAGAAGAAAAAGAAATTGAAAAGATATAGTTGAAAAGAATAATTACATATGTTTGATTGGGAAAATTCTTGGAACTAACAATTTTCTTGGCAGTGTTCAACTTAATGAAAACAAGGTGGAGTACTCTTGGAGATGGCGACCGGAAAGTCATGGTCTCTTCTCAACAAGTTCAGCATACAAAATTGTTTAAAGTAATCGAAGCCACACAAATAAATGTACAGCTAAACCTTCACCATATGATTTGTTCTATTCGATTCGTTCAATTTTGCCAAGTATTTTTATTTTCGTCCCAAGTATGCTTAAAAGTTCAAAGACACTGTTATATATGATTCAAATTAGAAAAAAATTTTTTTTTCTCAAAACATGATAAGATATGACAAGTTTATGAACATGATTCAGTGAGTAAGAATAACTGATATATGATCTCGTCCCTTAAAAGAAATAAATACAGAGGACTGATCAGTAACACAATGAAAAACGAGATAAAATAATAGTGCAATACGAATATGAATAATATGTGAATATTTCAAGTTGTATGTTTCTACATTCGTCGTTTAGGATCTCATTCTACATACGATTATCTATTTTTATTAAATAGACTGACTTTTGTTATTTGATTACTGCGAGATTTGTTTGTTTTACGATCTTATAAATGTTAATCAACGTCAGGCGTCAACACGTTTCGGTCTCAGAGCGCGACATATGTGACATTTAGCAATACACGGTCTGGAGTATTTGGAAGCTAAGAGACGGTATTATCTTCCAATCCTTGGAAGCAATCTTTGAAAAATCATTCCAAGAAATTCATGTCAGATTGTAGTCTTGGATGCTAGCAAAATCAATTGGAGGAAACTTCTCATTCAATGATTGGGTATTAAATCCAAATTTCATCATTGAGCTAGTTGTGTTGAGCTTGAACCTTTGTTTTGGTTTTTTTTTTTAATTCAATTTGGTTGAGATTTTTTTTCCTCTCGTATTCGTGTAGGGCTTTGTTCGGTTTTTATGCTAACTTGAGTTTGTAAAATTGTACGAAAGTGCTGTAGTACCTCTTGTACTCTCTTATTAATATAATTTTCCTATAAAAAAAATTAAGTATTTTAAATGACGCATATCATGATTTAGTGAATCAATGCATCGACTTTTTACTAATATACATCTATATTATATTATATATATATATATAATAAAGAGGGAGAGGGATAGACATACAAAATGGTATGTCCTCTTTAATTAAACAGATCATTTGTATTCATCATTCGATTGTTCAGAACAAGGGATCAGTGGAATCAGCAGCCGAATGCTTGGATAGTTGGTTCATCGAGAATGGAGGATTGTCTCGTCCTTGTGACTTTTTTATGCGAAAAGTAAGAAGATGGCCTTGAAAACCTCATATCAGGAAACAATGCATCCTACCAAAAACAGGTTTGCTCTTGTTTTACCCGAGCTACTTCCACTCGGTCTCTTCCTTGATTTCTTGAGACGAATTCTATAGACTGATCTTACTTTAGTCTTACCGTTCTGTCTGAGTCTAAAGATGACGTAGATCCTTTCCAAGACATCATTTAATATATACCTTTTCTCCTCCAAGTGGGTGGAGGAGCAAGACGGTGGAACGGTGGGCGGTGGCATCACGTTGGGTCAATTACACACACACATGTATACGCATGGACGTGCACAAGTACAACCAAACATTTTTGTTACTGGTTCACAATGGAATTTACGAGAGCACACTTAAATATTCCAAGGAAAAAGATATATGCTCACAAATTAAAGCTTTTTTCTGTTGTTTTGACATTTAACACGTACGCTAAAAGTTAGTGTGTGTCTTTTCAAGAAATACACCTCAACCCCACCACATATATATATATATATATATATAT